>NW_021831859.1:60000-64086 GCF_006345805.1 Octopus sinensis | reverse complement strand
TATGAACAAGAGAGACAATGTACAAGAAGTAAGAATAAACACTGGTTTATGTAATTATGGCAGAAGATTTGTGTTTATCCTTATTTCTCTCTCATATACATATATTTATATAAATATATATATATATATATGTATCACCAGTCCACATACACACACAGATATATATATCATCATTGTTTAATGTCCGCTTTCCATGCTGGCATGGGTTGGACGAATGACTGAGGGTTGGTGAACCAGATGGCTGCACCAGGCTCCAATCATGATCTGGAAGAGTTTCTACAGCTCGATGCCCTTCCTAATGCCAACCACTCCGAGAGTGTAGTGGGTGCTTTTACGTGCCACCGGCACGGGGGCCAGTCAGGCGATACTGGCAACGAACTCGCTCAAATCTTTTTACACATGCCACCAGCACAAGTGCCAGTAAGGCGATGCTGGTAACGATCACGCTCAAATGGTGCCTTTTACGTGCCACCGGCACATATATATATATATATATGTATGTATGTATATATAGACACAAGTGTGGTTGTGTGTTAAGAAACTTACTTCCCAACCACATGGTTCTGGGTTCAGTCCCACTGCGTAGCACCTTGGTCAAGTGTCTCCTACTATAACCTTGGGCTGACCAAAAGCCTTGTGAGTGGATTTGGTAGACGGAAACTGAAAGAAACATATCGTATACATATATATTTATGTGTGTATGTGCATCTTTGTGTCTGTGTTTGCCCCCCACCCCATTGTTTGACAACCAATGTTAGTGTGTTTATGTCCCCCTAACTTAGCAGTTTGGCAAAAGAGACCGATAGAATAAGTACTGGGCTTATAGAGAATAAGTCCTGGGGTTGATTACTTTGACTTAAAAATCCTTTAAGGCAGTTTTCCAGCATGGCCACAGTCAAATGACTGAAACAAGTAAAAGAATAAAATAATATATCCAACGTTTCTAGAACTTCACAGTCTCATTTCCAAGAATTGAGAGTATGGCTTTCCTGCTGAAAGTTTTTTGACCATTAACATCATGCATTGGCAGTCACTTGTTGATTTGTCTGTCATGGTGAAATTTTGACCATTAGGTTTTTTATTTTCTTTAAATCAGTAATCACATGTTAATTTTTTTGATGTGTGTGTGTTTGGATGTTAATTTTAGCATTGTATTGCCACATGAATATGGTTTCCAGGATTAATCTTGTATTTTTGTATAGAATTTTATAAAAATTGATATATTTCACAAGTATCTTTGCATTTAACCCTTTCGTTACTGTATTTATTTTGAGATGCTCTGTGTTTCTTTCAATTACTTAGAATTTAGTAAAATAACTTAGTTACCATTCAGCTAGTGTTAGGAACATAAATTGTGACTAAGGTTTGGTGGAAGATTTTAATTCAAAACTTATGCAAACAAGACATTTGTACTCCAGAGCCAGAGCTGGTTTCAGCCGGGTTGGTAATGAAAGGGTTAACTTCATTTTGTGATATGTGGAGTAATGTTGTGGTATAGCTGTATATTGCAAATGCATAGTGAGCCAAAATGACAGTCTTGTACAAGTCTGTCCAATGCAACAGCTAGAGTCCTGAGTTAGTAACTTTCAGTTTTACAGTCAGTGGTGCCGGTACTACATAAAAAAGTACCAGTGCTAGTACCACCTAAAAAGTACCCAGTACACACTGTAAAGTGGTTGGCTTTAAAAAGGATATCCAGTTGTAGAAACTATGTTCTCCAGCTCACCAACTCCTGTCCTCAGGCTTTGATGTTTGTGGTGCACTATCGATAAGGAAGCTTTTGGTTGGTGTGATTTCGCAGTATATTATTAGTTTAAGTTTGCAGTCAGGTATCATGCATTTTGTGTTGAGTTTTTATGAGGCTTTTTCTTGTATATCCATCTGTTCAGTAATTTTAGTGTGTTTGGTTTTTGTCACATATTTTATGTGTAGTTCATGTATTTCTATATATATATGTATGTATAAGCACACATACACACACACATGCATTAGTGCACATACACAGTGTTTCAGAAGTCCCTTTAAAATTGATATATGTGCTGGTGACACATTTAAGACACCCAGTATACTCTGTGGAGTGGTTGGCATTAGGAAGGGCATCCAGTCATGGAAACCATGCCGAAGAAGAGTGGAGTTCTGTGCAGCTCGACAGCTTACCAGTTCCAGACAAATCTTCTAACCCATGCCAACATAGAAAACAGATGTTAAATAACGAATATGATGATGATGATGATGATATAGGACACAGAGCAAACCTACACAAAAAAAGCAAGCCTATCACATCCATAATATTCCAAATAAATACTCCGCCACATTCAGTCCCAAACAAATACACAGCATTATCAAAGAATAATGACCCCTTTTGTACATTATTTACATTATTTACATTTGATGGATATTTGTCCCCATCTTGTTTGTTGCTAACACAATGTTTCGGCTGATATACCTATTTCTTTACTACCCACAAGGGGCTAAACACAGAGGGGACAAACAAGGACAGACAAACGGATTAAGTCGAATATATCGACCCCAGTGCGTAACTGGTACTTAATTTATCAACCCCCGAAAGGATGAAAGGCAAAGTCTACCTCGGCGGAATTTGAACTCAGAACGTAACGGCAGACGAAATACCGCCAAGCATTTCGCCCGGCGTGATAACGTTTCTGCCAGCTCACCGCCTTACTTTTCGGCTGATATACCCTCCAGCCTTCAAACAAACAACATCAATAAATACCTTAGGAATGAGAACCCAGGTTCGAAATTTCCTCAAGACACTTGATGAAGAGGGTATATCACCTGAAATGTGTTAAAAACAAACAAGATGAGGACAAATATCTGTCAAATGTAAATAATTCCTCATCTCTTAAATATAGAACTGAATGACCCCCTTTGGGGTCATGGGATTGCACCTAGAAGGTTCTCCTCTGAGGTACAAATCAGGGCAAGGTTGTTTGTGGATGGCCAGCAGTCACCCATGCATACCAGCTTCCCCTCTCCACGCCACTGATGTTATCCAAGGGAAAGTCAAAGGCCGATACAGCTTGGCACCAGTAATGCCACAACTCATTTCTACAGCTGAGTGAACTGGAGCAACTTGAAATAAAGTGTCTTGCTCAAGAACACAACACTCAGCCCGGTCAATAAATTGAGCTCACTGCCTTATGATTGTGAGCTCAACACACTAACCATTGAGCCATGAGCCTTCACTATCAAATAATATACACCAGGGAAATATATATCTCATCTATTCTACTGTTGGTCATTCTGCCATCTGTTGTGGACCATTCCAAACTTTTAATCCAGAGAAATACAATATAAGATCAGCTGAGGAATTTTTATAGATTTTAGAAGAAAATTGGTACAATAGGCACCGATTCCTCATTAGGTGTAGAAAGTTTGTTCTAAAAATGGTACAATCTAACAGCAATCTCGTTTAATTGTCTGGCCACGCCTGGATAAAACATTTGGAATGGTCCACAGCTGCTGGCAGAATGAAGAATGACCAACAGTAGAACAGATGAAATATCGTTGTATCCCTTGTCTGTGGAAGTTAAGAGAAATGTCTGAAGGTGGGGATGGGGGTTAACGAATGCAGTGGGGGGAGGCGGGAAGTTTTAGATGAAAGAGAGAGAGAGAGAGAGAGAGAGAGAGAGAGAGAGAGAGAGAGAGAGAGAGAGAGAGAGAGAGAGAGAGAGAGAGAAGGACAAGAATAGGATGAGACATAAAAGATTAACTGAAAAATTGTGTCTGTGTGTGTGTGCATATATATATACATATATGTATCTATATAAACACACATACACATAGATATGCATATACTCACATCTACATGTGGATGTGTGTGTGTGTGTGTGTGTGTATATATATATATAACGGGAAGGTTTACGAAAATAAACAAAAGACAAAGGCAGGTATATATATATATATATTATTTATATTATTATTTAATTGAATGCCACACATCTATTTCCAAGTATATATATATATATATATATACATATACATATACATACACATATATATATATATGTAATATATATATAAATACAAAATGGGACAAGAACACGCGCACATACACATATGCAT
>NW_021831859.1:52500-57500 GCF_006345805.1 Octopus sinensis | reverse complement strand
TTCGGGGAGGAGGTAAGTCAATTACGTCGACCCCATTACTCAGATGATACTTATTTTATCGACCCCTGAAAAGAATAAAAAGGCAGAGACGACTTTGGCAGAATTTGAACACAAAATGTGAAGACAGATGAAATACTGCAAAGCATTTCATTCGGTGTACTAATGATTCTGCTTGCTCACCACCTTTTATAACTTAATAATATTAATAATAATAATAATAATAATAATAATAATAAGAATAATAATAATAATAACAATAATAATAATAACAATAATAATAATAATAATAATAATAATAATAACAATAATAATAATAATAATAATAAGAAGAAGAAGGCGGTGAGCTGGCAGAAACATTAGCACGCCAGGTAAAATGCTCAGCGGTATTTTGTCTGCCATTACATTCTGAGTTCAAATTCCGCCGAGGTTCGACTTTGCCTTTCATCCTTTCAGAGTTGATTAAATAAGTACCAGTCGCGCACTGGGGTCGATATAATCGACTTAATCCGTTTGTCTCCTTTGTGTTTAGCCCCTTGTGGGTAGTAAAGAAATAGGTATTTCATCTGCAGTTACATTCTGAGTTCAAATTCCACCAAGGTCAACTTTGCCTTTCATCCTTTTGGGATCAATAAATTAAGTACTAATTGCATAATGGGGTTGATATAATCAACTGCCCCCGCCCCTCAAAATTTTGGGCATTGTGCCTAGAGTGGAAAGGAATAATAATAATAATAATATAATAATAATAATAATAATAATAATTGTTTTTAAGATAGACATGAGGCCTGAAACTTGTGGAATGCGTTAGTTGATTAAACTAGCCCAGTCCTTGATTCGTACTTTATTATATGAACCCCTGGGAGAAATTTGAACGCAGAAGAAATAATATTACTGGTTTCTAATTCAGGGCCAAGGCCAGCAAATTTGAAGGTTGGCAGGGTCAGTTGACCCCACAGACCTCCATACTTGTCAGGTGATTTATTTTATTAACCTTGGCACGTAAAAAGCACCATCTGTTCGTGGCCGTTGCCAGCCTCGCCTGGCACCTGTGCCGGTGGCACGTAAAAAGCACCCACTACACCCATGGAGTGGTTGGCGTTAGGAAGGACATCCAGCCGTAGAAACAATGCCAGATCAAACTGGGCCTGGTGCAGCCTTCTGGCTTCCCAGACCCCAGTTGAACCGTCCAACCCTTGCTAGCATGGAAAGCGGACACTAAACGATGATGATGATGACGATGAGATGAGAGCAAAGTAAGTTTTGGTGTGATTTGAACCGAGAATGCAAGAAGCCACAAGGTGCTTTCTCTGCTGCTCCACCAATTCTGCTTATCCACCATCCTACGGTGTGAGGGGTGGAGAAACAAACAGTTGTAATGCACGACAAACCTGACCAAAGAGTAATCCTAAAGCGTTTGTGACAGAGAAGCACAAAGGTCTCTTTAACCCTTTAGTGTTCAGATTATTCTGTCAAATGTAATGCTTATGTAATCAAATTGTTTTGAATTAATCACGCAAAGACATTGTAGCATTGGAATTTGGAGGATGTGATTGCTTATTCTTAGAATGACATTGTAGGATAAGTGTGCAAAGCCAGATCTGGCCAGTTTGGACATAAAACCAGTAGAATATTTGGGCTGGATATGGCCAGTTTAAATGCTAAAGATGTCAGCGACAATGTTGACCTCCACTATACTGGACCAAGGGTTACTTTTGGAATGATATAGGCTGGTGGCCAGAAATAGGTGGAGTCTGCTACAGACATACATGGCCACAGAACTAGCCCAGAGTTGTGCCCAGCAGAAGGGGCTGAAATAAAGGTTTTATAATAACTGGTCATCCAGGACAGAAGGCATAGTTGCCACACATGTGGCAGCAAATGTCATTTAAGGGCTTTCAGTGGAATGGAAGATTCAGTCGACTGTATGGCACCTTGGACAAGTGTCTTTTAGTCTAGCCCTGGACTGGAACAATACCTTGTGTGTGGATTTGGTAGAAGAAAACTGTGTGGAACCAACTTCTCAGCTGGCGGAAACGCATGGGTGGGCAGCTGAAGACCTGGGTTACGACGATCAAGGAGGACCTCTCCGTGCTCACGGGTCCACAGGTGGTCTTCCTGCGCCAATGGAACCGTGACTGGCTTGCTATCTCCAGTGAACTGGCGCAGGACCGTTGTGCATGGGCTGCCATGGTTTGAGATGTCTTGAGGGTGGGAGAAGAAGCTGACTCAACCCACCCAGGGTGAATGTCGCCACATGTACAAGTACATGTGGAAGCCTATTGCACACACATATGTATGCATGTGTGTGTGTGTGTGTGGTGTGCGTGTGTGTGTGTGTGTGTGTGTGTGTGTGTGTGTGTGTGTGTGTGTGTGTGTGTGTGTGTGTGTGTGTGTGTGTGTGTGTGTGCATGTGTGTCCTTGTATTTTTTCCCCACGTGTATTGGTCAGTGGTTTGGCAAACATGTCCAGCAGGATAAACACCAGATTTTAAAAAAAAAAAAGTAATAAGAGAAAAAGTACTGAGGTTGATTTGTTTATCTGAATTCTTCAAAGCGGTGCCCCAGCATGGCCACAGTCAATTGCCTGAAACAAGTAAAAGACTAACAGACCAAACAAACGAGCATTCTAAGATCAGTTAATGTGTAACTACCAAGAGCCCTTGTGACACTTCTTGCCCAGTTTGTGCCTCTGACATGCTTATGAGAACTTCTGTGTGTATTGTCTCCCAGGGATGGCATATACCCAGTGTTGTGAGGTACCCGGGTACAATCTCACTGGAGAGTTTTCACCTCTGTATGGGTATCTGACCCAAATTTTGGCTCCAAGTTATTTTCATATCTTGCTTTAATTAATGTCTGTCTTTACTCTTTCATATATTTATTTTTTCCTTTTCATAAAGTACCAGCAAAATATTGGTATTGAAGGTACTACCTTAACCTTTTCCTAATTGTATTTCTGTTGAGATGCTCTGTGCTTCTTTCAATTATCTTAAATATAACAAAGAATTTAGTAAAATAACTTCGTTATCATTAAGCTAGTGTTATGAACATAAATTGTGACTAAGGTTTGGTGGAAGATTTTAATTCAAAACTTATGAAAACAAGATATTTGTACTCAGAGCCAGAGGTAGTTTCAGCCAGGTTGCTGTCAAGAGGGTTAAGAATTGTTTCTCTATTATATATTTTAACCCCTTTGTTATTGTATTTCTGTTGAGATGGTCTGTGTTTCTTTCAATTGATTTTAAATATAACAAAGAACTTAGTAAAATAACTTAGTTATCATTAAGCAAGTATTAGTGTTTGGTGGAAGATTTTAATTCAGAACTTATGAAAACAAGACATTTGTACAACAGAGCCAGAGGTGGTTTCTGCTGGGTTGGTATTGAGATGGTTAAGAATTGTTTCTCTATTATATATATTTTAACCCCTTTGTTATTGTATTTCTGTTGAGATGCTTTGTGTTTCTTTCAATTAATTTTAAATATAACAAAGAATTTAATAAAAGAATTTAGTTATCATTAAGCTAGTGTTAGGAACATAAATTGTGACTAAGGTTTGGTGGAAGATTTTTATTCAAAACTTTTGAAAACAAGACATTTGTACTCAGATCCAGAGTTGGTTTCAGCCGGGTTGGTATGGAAAGGGTGAATCTCTTCTCCATAAAATTGCTAACAACCTTGTGTAATGGCATTTGTTCCAGCTCTTTACATCCTGAGTTCAAATCATGCCAAAGACAGCTTTGATTTTGTCCCTCTGGACTCAATAGAAATATGGTACAGGCTGAGAACTGGGGTCAAGTATTATCTGTCATGTTCCTTTCTTTCAAAATTGCAGGCCTTGTGCCTAAATCCAGAAACCACTGCCATCATTATAATTAAGGTGGTGAGATGGCAGAGTCGTTAGTGAGTTGGAAAAATTAACAGTTTTTCTTTCAGTTCTTTATGTGCTGAGTTCAAATACCACCATGGTCGACTTTGCCTTTCATCCTTTTAGGGTCATTAACATAAGTACCAGTTGCATACTAGGGTTGACTGACTGAATTGTTAGCACACTGGATGAAATGCTTCGAGGTATTTCACTTGTCGCAATGTTCTGAGTTCAAATTCTGCCGAGGTTGACTTCGCCTTTCATCCTTTCAGGGTCGATAAATTAAGTACCAGTTGCATACTGGGGTCGATCTGACTACCCCACCCCCAAATTTCGGGCCTTGTGCCTAGAGTAGAAAAGATTATTATTATTATTATTATTATCAAAGAGGTGAGCTAGCAGAATCGTTAGCAAAATGCTTAGCAGCATTTTGCTGTCTTTAGGGTCTGAGTTCAAATTCCACCAAGGTCAACTTTGCCTTTCATCCTTTTGGGGGTCAATGAAATAAATACCAGTCGAACCCTGAGGTTGATGTAATCACCTTATCCCCTCCCCACCACCCAAAATTTCAGGTCCTGTGCCAAAACTTGAAATCATTATTATTATTATTATTATTATTATGTAAGAAACCAACATGTTGATGGTGAGTCTCAGAACTCAGCATCGTGATTGTGACCACCAATGCAACCATGACCACCACCACCATCTCCATCACCACCGCCACCATCATTCTTATTACTGCTTTTACCAAAAGCTCCAAACGTCTGTAGTATTAAATACTCTAAGTTATGCCAGAACAGAATCCACAAAGAGTTTACCAGCAGCAGTAGTAGCAGCAGTGTTCCAGTTAGAATGATACTTCATTAGACAGGTCGGGTGGGGGGGGGAAGAAGAAGAGGAGTGGTGGTCGTGGTGGTCGTGGGGGGGGGAGAAAATAATGAAGTAGAATGTATTTCTGTGGATGTGTTTGTGTGTATGAGTTCCATAGGCAGATGTGTATGTGCGCATGCGTGAGTGTACGTAACTTTATGTGTAGATGTTGTCTGTGCATGGTATGTATATTTATGTATGTATATATATATATATATATATATACACATATATACTATATACATATACACACACACACAATAT
>NW_021831859.1:10000-47500 GCF_006345805.1 Octopus sinensis | reverse complement strand
TGATGGTGTAATTACTTAATGTAGAATAACATTGTAGGGTAGGTGTGAGAGCCTGGATCTGGTCAGTTTGAACATAAAACAGATTAACTATTTTGGCCGGATATGGCCGGTTTAAATACTAAAGGGTTAAAGAATGAGTTCCTGGATGATTAATGGATTGGATGGGTGATGATGATTAATGAGTTAGATGAGTGATGATGATTAATGAGTTAGATGGGTGCTGAGATTAATGAGTTAAATGGGTGCTGATGATAAATGAGTTAGATAGGTACTGATGATTAATGAGTTAGATGGGTGATGATGATTAATGAGTTAGATGGGTACTGATGATTAATGAGTTAAATGGGTGATGGTGATTAATGAGTTAGATGAGTGATGATAATAAATGAGTTAGACAGGTGATGATGATTGATGAGTTATGGGTGCTGATGAATGAGTAGAAACTCCCAAAATATTGCGGATATGCCCGTTACCCATTTTCATCTTTGGTCTCACTGTTTCTTCACATCAGACATCTTGGGTACGAAACATCATAATAGAAAACCAGTGCTGGTTATAATTTCTAAAGAGAATCCGTAGGGATAACCTTAACAAGTGATTTAACCCTTTTGTTACCATATTTCTCTTGAAATACTCTGCCTTTCTTCTAATTTATAACTTATTATGAAGTTGGTATTTCAGAAATAAATTAAGGAATTTTGACAGAAGGTTTTAATTTTGATTTCTTTAACTCTTTTGATGCCAAATTTTGGTCGCCATACTCTGCCTTTGTTCTGATTTTGAAAATAATGAAGAATTTGCCATTATTTAGCTGGTGTTTGGAACATGAATTAACATGAAATTCCAACGGAAGATTTTAACTTAGAGATCACTTTAGAAGAGGAAGTTTGTATCAAAGAGCCACAGACAGTGTCAGATTGGTTGGCGCCGAAAGAGTAAACAAGAAGGAAAGATCTAGGCGCAGTAGCGGCTGTGTGGTACGTAGCTTGCTAACCAACCACATGGTTCCGTGTTCAGTCCCACTGCGTGGCATCTTGGGCAAGTGTCTTCTGCTATAGCCCCGGGCCAACCAAAGCCTTGTGAGTGGATTTGGTAGACGGAAACTGAAGGAAGTCTGTCGTATATATGTATGTATATATATATATATATATATATATATATATATATATATATATATATATATATATATATGTATATATATATATATATATATATATATATGTATATATATATATGTATGTATATATATATATATATATATATATATAATATATATGTGTGTGTGTGTGTTTGTCCCCCTAGCATTGCTTGACAACCGATGCTGGTGTGTTTATGTACCCGTCACTTAGCGGTTCGGCAAAAGAGACCGATAGAATAAGTACTGGGCTTATAAAGAATAAGTCCCGGGGTCGATGTGCTCGACTAGAGGTGGTGCTCCAGCATGGCCGCAGTCAAATGACTGAAACAAGTAAAAGAGAAAAGAGAAAAAAAAGCGAAATCATATCTGGGATATTTCTGATGAAATACTGTATAGTGCCTTCTTCATCATCATCATCATTTCCTCCTCCTCAAATCCATTTTCCATGCTGGCATGGGTTGGACAGTTTGACAGGAGCTGGCAAGCCAGAGGATTGCACAAAACTCCAATGTCTGTTTCGGCACGGTTTTTACAGCTGTATGCCCTTCCTTAACACCAACCACTTTGCGAAGTGGACAGCGTGCATTTTATGTGGCACCGGCACCAGTGAAGAATGTTTTGGCCTTCATTTCAATTAATTTTGAAAATACATTTAGTTGCAGGAGTGGCTGTGTGGTAAGAAGCTTGCTTCTCAACCATCTAGTTAAGGGTTCAGTCCCACTGCATGGCACCTTGGGTAAGTGTCTTTTACTACAGCTTCAGGCTGACCAAAGCCTTGTGAGTGGATTTAGTAGATGGAAACTGAAAGAAGCCCATCATGCATATATATATAAATAAGGATAAGATCGTTAATTTATATCAAATAACGATCTTATCAAGTGGCCAGCATGGAAAATTATTATTAAAATTATAATTTAGGGTATCTACGAGATACCGCCATGCTGAAAATAGCAGCCAAAATCTGACTCTAAAACCACATTAATATATATATATATATACATGATATATATATATATATATACACACACGACGGGCTTCTTTCAGTTTCCATATCATCATCGTTTAACGTCCGCTTTCCATGCTAGCATGGGTTGGACAGTTCAACTGGGGTCTGGGAAGCCTGAAGGCTGCACCAGGCCATTCAGATCTGGCAGTGTTCCTACAGCTGGATGCCCTTCCTAACGCCAACCACTCCGAGAGTGTAGTGGGTGATTTTATGTGCCACCGACACAGGTGCCAGACGAGGCTGGCGAATGGCCACGCTCGGATGGTGTTTTTTACGTGCCACTGGCACGGAGGCCAGTCAATGCGGTACTGGCTACGGCCACGTTCGGATGGTTTTCATATGTGCCACCGGCACTGGTACCACAAAACTACAAATTCCATTAATGTTCATCCAGTTTGCTTTTGATTTTGTCCATTTTCACTTGCCTCAACAGGTCTTCACAAGTAGAGTTATGTGTCCCAAGAAGGAAGGTAAGCATAGGTGCACTGACTATGTTCCAGGTAGGGGCCATGGTTTATGGCCTCACTTGTCCAGCCGGGTCTTCTCACTCACAGCATACTTCCAAAGGTCTCGGTCTCTGGTCATTTCCTCGGTGAGACCTAAAGAGCGAAGGTCGTTCTTCACCACCTCGTCCCAGGTTTTCCTGGGTCTGCCTCTTCCACAGGTTCCCTCAACCGTCAGGGTGTGGCACATTTTCACACAACTATCTTCATCCATTCTTACTATGTGTCCATACCAGCGTAGACACCTCTCTTGCACACCACATCTGATGCTTCTTAGGTCCAACTTTTCTCTCAAGGTACTTACACTCTGCCGAGTATGAGTACTGACATTACACATCCATCGGAGCATACTGGCTTCATTTCTTGCAAGCTTATGCATATCCTCAGCAGTCACGGCCAATGTTTCACTGCCATGTAGCATGGCTGTTCGTACACATGCGTCATACAGTCTGCCTTTTACTCTGAGCGAGAGGCCCTTTGTCACCAGCAGAGGTAAGAGCTCTCTGAACTTTGCCCAGGCTATTCTTACTCTAGCAGTTACACTTTCGGCACACCCACCCCCGCTACTGACTTGGTCACCTAGGTAACGGAAACTATCAACTATTTCTAGTTTTTCTCCCTGGAATGTGACGGAAGATGGTCTCTGCGCATTTCCAGTGTTTGTTGCACCAGAGCATCTGCCACATACAAAAACTATTTTCCTAGTTAGCCTTCCTTTGACATTGCTGCACCTCTTATGTGTCCATAGCTTACACTTGGTGCATCTTATAGAGTTCCTACCTATGCCTTTTCTACAGATCGAGCAGGGCCATCTACCTGAAGGCGTGTTAAATTTGTCTAAACTTATACACAAGACTTGTGTGTCTGTGTTTGTCCCTCCACCATCACTTGACAACCGATGTTGGTGTGTTTACATCCTCGAAACTTAGCGCTTCGGCAAAAAGAGACCTAGAGAATAAATACTAAGCTTACAAAGAATAAGTCTTGGTGTCAATTTGTTCAACTAAAGGTGGTGCTCCAGCATGGCCGCGATCAAAATGCCTGAAACAAATAAAAGAAATAGAAGAATATAATACAGCTCAAGGTGCCATAGAGTGGGACTGAACCTGAAACCATATGGTTGCAAATTGAGTTTCTTAAGTACAAACCCATGCATTCTCTTTTCTCTCTTTTACTTGTTTCAGTCATTTGACTGCGGCCATGCTGGAGCACCGCCTTTAATTGAGCAACTCGACCCCGGGACTTATTCTTTTGTAAGCCCAGTACTTATTCTATCGGTCTCTTATGCCGAACCGCTAAGTGACGGGGACGTAAACACACCAGCATCGGTTGTCAAGCAATGCTAGGGGGACAAACACACTGACACACACGTATATATATATATATATATACATATATACGACGGGCTTCTTTCAGTTTCCGTCTACCAAATCCACTCACAAGGCTTTGGTCGGCCCGAGGTTATAGTAGAAGATACTTGCCCAAAGTGCCACGCAGTGGGACTGAACCCGGAACCATGTGGTTGGTAAACAAGCTACTTACCACACAGCCACTCCTTCGAATATTTACAAAAAAACAACACCCCCATCAAAAAACAAACAAAAAAAACAACAACAGAGAACAAAGCGTGAAATGTTTCTTTAATAATTTATTATCATTTAATTAAAAAACAAAAGAAACAACAAAACATCCGCAGGTCGTTAGTGTCAACAACAACAACAACAACAACATGAACGCTTCTAACAAAAAAAAAAGTGTGAGAGAGGTCATCCAAATATTCTATGTTGGAGCGCTGATATTGCACTCAAGCGGCATCTAGTGAGGACCCTTTTGTCTATATGCAGGGTCCTGATGATGTCTTGTGTATAAGTTTAGAATCTAGATATGGTGGAAATGGTGAGAGAGAAGAATTTATTAGATAGGCGTATAGCTATTTGACACACACATACTCTTTTACTTGTTTCAGTCATTTGACTGTGGCCATGCTGGAGCACCGCTTTTAATCGAGCAACTCAACCCCAGGACTTATTCTTTTGTAAGCCCAGTGCTTATTCTATCGGTCTCTTTTGTCGAACTGCTATATATATAAATATAAATATGTATAGGTATATACACATGTATGTTTATGTGTGTATATATATATATATATATATTAAGGTAGCATAATTTTTGTGAAACACTGTCTGGTATATATGTTTTAAATATTTTTTCAATATTGGTCTTGGTTTTAAAAAAATATTAAACAATTTATATATGAATATATATATATATATATTGGCCTGCTCGCTTAGCCAGTGGGGTGGCGTCATTTGAAGGCTAAAACAATGTGAAGCGCATTGTGACCAGCGATGTGTAGCAACATCTGATAGCCTGTTCGGTCACAGTGATCACAGTGATATATATATATATATATATACACACACAGATATATGTATACATATATACATACATATGTATACATATTCATATTTATACATATATGCATGTGTATATATATATATATATATATATATATATATATATATACCGGAGTAAACACATAAATGTGAAACAAGGTGGAAAAAAGAGTACTCAAATACCAGTGGTAGAGTAATATGCTTTATTTAAAGCAGCAGAAAATTCAACCAAACCTGTTACTCTGAGTTTCCCGTTGCCATTCATCGGACAGTTTTTGCTCAGAGTAACAGGTTTGGTTGAATTTTCTGCTGCTTTAAATAAAGTGTATATATATATATATATATATATATACACACAAACAAATACACACACACACATTTCACTCTGGGTGGGATTCGAAAGCACAGCACAACCAAATTTTTCAGCAATGTGAGGAGAGTATTAAGGATGGCTTCTAAGACAGACCCAGAGATTAGGAATCTGGAGGTAGGTGGGGAAACAGCAGACTACATCGACCCCCTGTACTTAACAACAAATATCATATTCCCTCAATCCCTCCTTCCTCCCCCCCACGCTGTGCCCCGGGAGGACAAAACACAACACTGACATTGGCGACACTTGAACTCAGAACGTAAAGTGATGTGAACTAAAACAACAAGAAGGAAAAGTTTCATTAAAACAGCAAAATATTGGTTCTGGAAGTGGGTGGGAGGTAGTCAGAACGGTAACCCAGCCTCCTCGTTATCAGCTAATAAATGAAACCATTCCACCATCGAGAGTATTTCACTAACGACATACCTCTGATTAAATCATTATCATTTTAATATCCCCCGCTTTCCATGCTTGCTTGGGTCAGGTGGAAGAATCTGTCGAGGAAGATTTTCCATGGCTGGATGCCCTTCCTGTCAACAACCCTCACCTGTTCCCCGGCAAGGTGATATCTCCCCCCCCACCCCCATGGCCTAATGTGATTTTTGTGGAGGATTTGAAATGAACAGCATTGCTTTTACGATGATGATGATGATGATGCTCAGTTACAAATATCATCTAATGTCAAGACATGGGTACACAAACACACACACACACACATGATGGGCTTCTTTCAGTTTCCATCTACCAAATCCATTCACAAGGCTCTGGTTGGTCCGGGGTGCATAGTGGGACTGAACCTGTAGCCACATGGTTGGAAAGCAAGCATCCTAAACCACTCAGCCACGCTTACACTTTCAAGCAATAACTATTTACTAACAAACCTTACAGGATATCTTTACTACACGGATTAAGGAAATAATACTTGTTCTGTGACGTGGTTTTAAAGAGATTAAAGATTAAGGATTATTTATGATACATTATCTCTGTCAGTTAATTAACCGACTTGAGTTGAGATTCAAAGGAACAACAACAACAACAGCAACAGTAAATATCTTGGATAACTGAGATAAATAATGGTTTTTGGAGGTTTATCCTGGATTTGCTGGTTCTGGAAAAAAACAAAAACAAAACAAATAAACATAAATATAAATATTTCATTGCAATAATGACGATGACAATAATGATAACAACAACAACAATGATAATAATAACAACAACAATAATAATAATAATAATACTAATAATAATACTAATAATAATAATAATAGAGTTTCTTTGCCCTAGGAGTCGGGAAGACACTCGGCAAGAAATGGAAGCAAATTTGAAAGAAGAAAAACCCATAAATAATGATAATAATAATAATAATAATAATAATAATAATAAAACTAATTATGATAGTAACAAAAATAACGATGATGATAATAATAATAACGAAAATGACAATGATGATGATGATGATATTAATTTGAATAGTAAAAATAATTGATGCAGTATATTTTCTACGTAAAATCTAAGCCAACACATATTTTGCACAATCACCGCACATACGATATATACCTGACACCAGTCATAAGCAAACTGTGGCCCCTGGGAGCTTTTGAAGGGCATGCCTAAAGAAAAATTTACTTTCACTTTTATTTTTAGTAGCGTGGCTTGTCTGATGATGAGCCATGCCTCAGGTGCATGCAGCCACTTTTTAAAGGCCCTGCCCGCACACCCACGTGTGTCCTTGCACCCTACCCAATCACCACACTGACAATGAGGTGTTGCTTGTAATTAACAGTTGATTGGTTAGAGCCATAATTAGGTCAATAGGATCGTCGTCGGAAGCTGTGGAATCAATTGATTTAAAGATTAAGCAGGTATCTAAAACGACATCAATGACAACAACAACAACAATGCCCTCTTATCTTCGGCAACAGGCAAATACGCATGCAGTAACAACGCAAATTACATATACAGGCAATTATACGACGCAGATAGATTTATGCGCACTAACATACAGCTACATACCAAAATACACACAAACACTGTTGTATTTGGGGGTGGTCATGTTGCCAGTTTAGCCAATAAAAACACATGCACTGTATATTTGGTGTTCATTTGCATCAGCTTTATTTATTTTTTACATTAGATGCCAGCGCCGCCTCGACTGGCTTCTGTGCCGGTGGCATATAAAAAGCACCATCCGAACGTGGCCGATGCCAGTGCCACCTCGACTGGCTTCTGTGCTGGTGGCACATAAAAAGCACCATCCGAACGTGGCCGATGCCAGCGCCGCCTCGACTGGCTTCTGTGCCGGTGGCACATAAAATGCACCATCTGAACGTGGCCGATGCCAGAGCCGCCTTGACTGGCTTCTGTGCCGATGGCACACAAAAAGCACCATCCGAACGTGGCCGATGACAGCGCCGCCTTGACTGGCTTTCGTGCCGGTGGCATGTTAAAAGCACCAACCGATCGTGGCCGATGCCAGACTCCCCTGGCACCTGTGCCGGCGGCACGTAAAAAGCACCCACTACACTCACGGAGTGGTTGGCGTTAGGAAGGGCATCCAGCCGTAGAAACACTGCCAGATCAGACTGGAGCCTGGTGCAGCCTTCGGGCTTCCCAGACCCCAGTTGAACCATCCAACCCATGCCAGCATGGAAAGCAGACGTTAAATGATGATGATGATGATTTTGGCCAGAGTTTATTGGCTAAACTGGCAACATGACCATTCCTAAATACAACAAACATCTGTTTCAACACATGATTTCACATCAAGAATCTTGCAAAACAAATATATAAATACACAGAAGCAGTTATGCACAAATATATGAAGGGGCGCCCTAAAGTCACGTGAAATGTTTTCTGTGGGACAAGCCCATTGTAGTTCAGGCTTCTGTTGCTAGAAACCACTTGATGCAAACCTCAGGCATCAGGCTGCAGACCAGCATTGTCAAGTGCAGTTGTACTGACACATGGTGCGTATTTGTTTTGTGTTGCTTCTCCTTTGTTCGCTGAGTTTTGCGATGGCTGAAATGAAGAAAAGTGTGCTTCCATGAAATTCTGTTTTCTGCTGCGGAAAACGGTGGCCAAAACAGTTGTCATGCTTCTTATAGCTTAAAAGGATGCTGCCATGATCAAAACACGTTTACGAGGAATGGTCACTTGTCGCTTGAAGACCAACCTCGTTCAGGGAAACCATCAAACTCCCAAAGGAATGAATACAGGAAAATTCACGAAGTGGTCTTGGAGGACCGTCACCAAACAATTGACAGACTTGTTGGTATGACTGGTGTGTCTTGGTGCTCCTGCCAACGAATTTTGAGTGAGGAATTACGGATGAAAAGAGTTGCAGCAAAATTGTGCCTTGTTTGGTCATGGAAGATCAAAAGCAGTCACGAGTGAATGCATGTCAAGGACTGAAAGAATAGCTGGACGTTGATCTGGACTTTTGATTCGAAGGTCATCACTGGTGATGAAAGCTGGTGCTACGGAATTTGCAGATGTGGAAGAGGTGAAGGAAAAAAACGAGATCACTTGGCAAGAACCCCAGCACTGCTTTAAACAGTGGAGAACGTGTCTCGACCGATGCATTGCTTCAAATGGAGAATACTTTGAAGGTGATAAAAGTGTAAACATGCAAAACTAAGGGGATAAAATAATATTGCAAAATTCTGGTTTCTTTAGGGTACTCCCTCATATATATACATACATCAACACACACACAGAGACATTTATACACTTACATACATATATACATGCTCATTTATACACATGCACATACTCAGGTATACACTGTCACATACACATATACAATTATACATTAACACACACACACATACTTACACACAATTATACACTAACATATACAATATGTATTTCAGAAGTTTTGAGACATTTTTTTGTTAGGAGTGGTTATTCTAAGGGTCCTGAATTATTGTAATCCATTATTATGCATCTAATAAGCTGACCTGCAGAATCCTGATATTCCATACTGAAGGGGACAGTTGTAGCAGCCCCTATAACACACCCTACAAAACACTGCTTGTCACAACTGACTGGTTTATGGAATACGTTTGGGCCGTGAAACCAATTTGGAAGTTTGCTTTGCAATAAAGTTTTCGGCAAAAATGCTTCAGGAACTGAAGAAATGCTCCACACTGCTTAGGGATTAACTTGTATGCGTCAAGCCCCTGTTTTTCACTGGCAAAAGGGGTCACACAAAGTAAACTCATGATGATCCCCTTTTTCGACAGCAAGGGTATCACCTACGTCAGGGGTTCCCAACCTAATTTTACTTGTGGATTCCATGAGAGCTATCTTATTATCTGTGGACCCTCATATATACACATGTAAAATTTTTGAAATAAAATATTTGCAAATAGGTTAGTAAAGACTAACAATGAAACAATTTCCTTATATTCATAACAGAAATTCAAAATACAAATCTTGAAAACTTCAATAAATACAGGAACCTCTTCTAGTAAACAAAATTCATATATGGACCCACAAATTACAATTTTTTACTCATGGACCCCCTTAAAGCGTCTGTGGACCTCAGTTGGGAACCCTTGATTTGAATGCATTGATCTCAGTATTTATTTTTGAAGTGTTTGTCCCCACCACCAGTTGTCAAGTGGTGGTGGTGGGGGGACAAACACAAACTCAAACACACACACATACATACAACAGGATTCTTTCAGTTTCCGCCTACCAAATCCACTCACAAGGCTTGGTCAGCCCAAGGCTACAGAAGAAGACACTTGCCCACGGTACCACGCAGTGGGATTGAACCTGGAACCAAGTGGTCAGGAAGCAAACTTCTAACCACACAGCCTTGTATGTGCCTATATATATATATATATATATATATATACACACACATATATATATATATATAAGTAGTAATAATATTCTTTTCTACTCTAGGCACAAGGCCCAAAATTTTTGGGGAGGGGGCCAGTCAATTAGATCGACCCCTGTACGCAACTGGTACTTAATTTATCAACCCCAAAAGGATGAAAGGCAAAGTTGACCTCAGTGGAATTTGAACTCAGAACACTCAGAAGACAAAGGAAATACCACTAAGCATTTCACCTGGCGTGCTAACGATTCTGCCAGCTCACTGCCTTTATAAGTAGTAATTAATTAAAAAAAGTGTGCCTTCTCTGTCCTGGGCCCTGGTGACCCCTTTACACTGTAGAATTTGGATACACCTCTTAACTTTCAGGTAAACTTCAGTGTTAATTATAGCTGATGATGTGTCTACATAGATCAATAGTTCTCACTTTGAAGTACATTGGAAATCAAGCCAAAAAATTATTGGTGCATTTTGCATAGAAAGACTAAAAAAAAAAATCCATTTAAAAAATTTAAAACTAAAAAAAATACCAAAAATCTATTGCTTACCTTGTTTAATTAGTAACACCTGTATATAATAAAATTATGGTAATGGTTTTTTTTTTTAAAGCTTAACCCTTTAGCATTCAGATTAATCTGTCAAGCACAATGCTTATTTATCCTTACTGTTTGAATTAATCATGGATCATCTTGGTAGATTCTGGATTTTAATGGAGTGATCTTTCACTTTTTAGAATGACATTGTAGGGTAGATGTGAGAGGCATGATCTGGTCAGTTTCAATGTAAAAGCAGGTAGAATATTTGAGTTGGATATTGCTGGTTTAAATGCTAAAGGGTTCAGCATTAAATAAGGGTTTTTCGATACCTTAAAGGCCTTAAATATAAAATACTGAAAATGGAAAGCCTCATACAATGGGGAAAAGGAAAAAATTTAATAACCTTTATATTTCAGGCAGAACAGCCCGTCATCAGGAACAAATGAATTAAAGAAATGTGAGTCTACAGTGTAAATTAGCCATGTTTGGTCAGTACTCTATAGACTCAGCACTTCTGATGACAAGCCTTTGTGCCTGAAATATATAAAGGATATTAAACTTTTCCTTGTTGTATTGTGAGATGCTCTCCATCTTCATTATTTTGCTGCAAATGACTAGAGACCGAGACCTATGGAAGTATGCTGTGCATGAGAAGACCCGGCAGGACAAGTGAGACCATAACCCATGGCCTCTACCTGGGATGTAGCCAGTCGACTTATGCATACCTTTCCTTCTTGGGACACAAAACTCCATTGTGAAGATCTGTTGAGGCAAGTGGAAATCAGAACCAAAATCGAAGTCGATCAACATCAATGGAAATTGCATCTGTGATTCAGTGCTGGTGGCACATAAGAGAACCATCCAAACGTGGCCGTTGCCAGTGCCGCCCTGACTGGCTTCTGTGCCGGTGGCACGTAAAAAGCACCATCCGACCGTGGCCATTTGCCAGCCCTGTCTGGCACCTGTGCGGGTGGCACGTAAAAAGCACCCACTACACTCACGGAGTGGTTGGCGTTAGGAAGGGCATCCAGCAGTAGAAACACAGAACGGTCCAGATCAGACTGGGCCTGGTGCAGCCTTCGGGCTTCCCAGACCCCAGTTGCACCGTCCAACCCATGCCAGCATGGAAAGCAGACGCTAAACGATGATGATGAATGGTTCAAGCAAGCTGCAATTCTCTTTTTGAATATATCTAAAAGTGCATAGTGCACCACAGCACCCTGGTGTACATGTATGAGAGCCACTGGCATAAATGTTCACCTGCCAACAAGGTATATATACCCTGTATGATACCCTTAGTCATACCCTCCTATCATTCCTCAGACGCAGTCGTCTAATTACTCCAAGCTGGCATCAACAAAGAGACAATCCAGCAACCTGATAATTCTAGGCAAACAGACTTAAATTGGCACCTACCAAAACCCACTGTGCCCCGCCTTACCAGTGCTAACAGAGAACATCAAAGACAACTGATTCTCGCATTAAACAACATGGAACATAAACACAAAATGCAAAATAATAATGTATTAGGAATTAGATGCAACATGTGGTTACAACATTAACAGAACATGTGGTAAGGAAAGTAAAACAATACATGAACATACTTTGAACACTTGCAGGAACCGTATTTGGTCAAATTCCAAAGAATCAACAACAATGTTATACATCAAACATATTAAATCCATTATAAAAGGCACTTGTGCCGGTTCCACGTAAAAAGCACCCAAGTGCCACTCTGTAAAGTGGTTGGCGTTAGGAAGGGCATCCAACTGTAGAAACCATGCCAAAAGGGATAACTGGAGCTGGGTACACCTCTTTGGCTTGTTAGTTCTTCTGTCAAACTGTCCAACCCATGCCAGCATGGTAAACAGACATTAAATGATGATGATGATGATTATGTTGGTCCTGCTTGGGTTGTTTTGTGAGGGTCACAGATTGATGACACAGCAAGCTCCGAGCTTCCCAATCTCAGTCACAGCATGCACACTGACCGCCACACTGACCGCCACACCACACACATCTGCAACGTCCAAAGACTCTACCAAAACGCCTCCCTCACACCATTCTCCTCCCCCGTCAGATCTTACCCAAGCATAAACAGCTGCAGTAACATCAATAACTGTCACAACTGTGACGTGAACAATCACTGCCAAATGCCTCTGTAACATTTCCTGTAACATCAAAATCAAAACTCAAATCATAATCAAATTGTAGTTGTGGCCATGCCAGTGCTGTCTGACTGGCTCCTGTACTGGTGGCACGCAATAAGCACCATTCATGCATGGGTTGTTACCAGTGTCACCTGATTGGCTCCAGTGCTGGTGGCATGCAATAAGCACCATTCATGCATGGGTTGTTACCAGTGCCACCTGACTGTTTCCCTATTGCGGAGGCATGTAAAAAGCACCATCCGAGCATGGTCAATGCAACCCTGCCTGCCCAACTGGCACCTGTGCTGGTAGCATGTAAAAAGCACCATCCAAACGTAGCTGATGCCAGTGCCACCTGATTGGCCCCTGTGCTGGTGGTACGTAAAAAGCATCCACTACACTCTTGGAGTGGTTGGCATTAGGAAGGGCATCCAACTGTAGAAACATTGCTAGATCAGATTGGAGCCTGGTGCGGCCTCCTGGCTTCCCAGACCCTGGTCGAACCATCCAACCCATGCTAGCATGGAAAATGGACATTAAACGATGATGACGATCCCAGGAAATTCCTGCAGCTTCTTTCCCAGTTCACACTGTCTCTTCAACCAGATCCCAATCACACATAAATAACCGCAGTAACATTGGTAACCTTCGCAACTACCAATGATAAGTGGAAACGTACAGTAATGGCCGGCAGTAAACAAGCAACAGAAGTATTAGAGTGTTGGTTAGAATGGCTTGCAGTAGTTGTTCAAACCGTCTGCATGCGAGTTCAAATCCTGGCAAGGTTGATTCTTGCCTTTTATCTTCTCTGGGTCACAAAAAAAAAAATGTCCTGCTAGAATGTGTCGTATGGTCAGCAAGTAGGAGCTGACATGATGTAACTGGGAAGAGGGACTTAGGGGTCATGTCTTGTCATTCGACTGACAACTCTGAGTGTCATTGGATTCAGGACTTTTCAATTAGGGGCCAATGTGGGGTCTATGACAACCACTGCCACACTGTTACCCATACCACCATATCATTGTGACACCAACACATACTATGACTGTTTACTCTACTGTGGCATTAACATACTATGTATATAACTGTTATCCATCACAACACTATTACAACCACATATACCACTACAGTACTATATCACAAACACATAGCACCAGCATTCATGACCACCTCAGCACTACAACACCAACACATACCACTCACCGGTAGACATAAATTAACTCAAGACTCAATTTTGGAAACATGCAGTTAATGATAATTAATGATAAAATGTGATAATTAAGGGTTGTATATATATGACGAAAGGAGGGAGGGGATGCGGTAGAAGTGATAATGAGAGGAGGGAGTGAGACGGGAGGGCGAAGGGTACATGAAAAGCTGTTGGGGTTGGATTGCAAGCTGGGGTGTGGAAAAAAAAATGGAAAAGAGCGTGGGGGATAGCAAATGTTTATTAATTATTATGAGGTTAACGAGGGGGCAACTGCAATGGAAATACATTTGAAATGGTGATGAGCAAGTGAGGATGAGGAGGAGGAGACATGCTGCGGAGATTTATGAGCAACGGAGAGAAAATAATATTAAAGGGCCATGGATAATATTTCAAAGAAAAAAAAGTGAAAAAAAGTAAAGAAAAATTATAAAAAAAAAAGAACAGAAAAAAAGTAAAGGAGCTTGTTTCGTTCTGAAAGCCGTTTCACTCACCAAATCGGGATTAGAATAACCTGCAGAAAGAGAAGTTTGTGATGGGTGTGAGCTGGCATAGGGTGAAGCAAAGTGAACAGGTAGATGAAAGATAGAAACCTCCACAGGTGGCAAGACAGGGTTTGGCTAATCTGTCCCCTCGCTGAGGTGTTAGGTCCTTTTCCTTTCATTGAAATAAAAAAAACACACACATAAAAGAAGTTTGTTGGGTAAACTTAGCTGGAAAAAAAAACATATAAAAAGATATGTTTGTGTTCTGTGAGAGAGAGAGAGAAAGAGAGACAGATGTGTTATGTAAATGTTGTTGATGTTATTGTTGTTTAGACCAGTCCCACAGCTTATGTAATACAGGAAGTGATTGCAATTACATTTTAATGTAGGGTCCAAACATACACATCGCCACTAGTATTTTGATCTCTTCCCCATTCTGTCCTCATTCCTAAAATGTGAGTAGCCATGTAGCCCTTCTACAACAACAAAAAACCCTGTTCTGCTCTGGTCCCTTTTTTTTTATAGTTTAGCCCCTGATCTCCTTAGCATAAAGCTACCCTTCTCAGAGTTTGTAGTCTTGCAACCATGGTCAAGGCAGACGAAGACTTATTTCACAGAGATGTGAAGTGACCGGAACACAGCATGGTGGATTGCTCAGAATGGCCCCGAGCAGATACCAACAAATGGGGGATGCAGGAACATGCAGCAATGGTGCATGACCTTTGCCCTCAACCTCATACCTGACCTTACCTAAGGCGGCGAGCTGGCAGAAACGTTAGCACGCCGGGCAAAATGCTTAGCGGCATTTAATCTGTCGCTACGTTCTGAGTTCAAATTCCGCCGAGGTCGACTTTGCCTTTTATCCTTTCGGGGTCGATTAAATAAGTACCAGTTACGCACTGGGGGTCAATGTAATCAACTTAGCCCCTTTGTTTGTCCCTTCTGTATTTAGCCTCCTGTGGGCAATAAAGATATAAGGTGGTGCAGTGATGGAACTGTAAGAATGGCAGGCCAGATGTTTTGCAGTATTTGTTGTGACTCTTATGTTTTGAGTTCAAATCCCAAAAAGGTTAGCTTTGCTTTTTCATCCTTTCAAGGTTGATAAAAAAAAATGTACCATTCCAAAGTGGTGGATTGACGAAACTGTAAGAATGTCAGGCCAGATGCTTTGAAGTGTGAGCTACAACACTGTATTCTAAGTTCAAATCCTACCATGACCTACACGAGTGACAGACTCAATCCATCATCAGGCTTAACACAATCACCTGATCACCTTGTGGGTATTTTTAATAGACTTCAAACTATTCCAAATATTTGGGGTCAGCTCTCTCGTCTGAGGTTATCTTATTCCCTCCCTCCCCAGGTGCCGTAAAGGGTCCACCTCACTGCCTGTCTATAGTACAGGGTGTTCAAAAAGTCTCTCCACAGAAAGTATTTTATTGCAAAATAAATATTTAGAAGATGGTATAAGACTACAAAAGAATATATTAGTCTTTACGAGACTTTAAAAAACTTTATAGGAGGTGATGAAAGTGTCATCCTTCGTTTTCAATACATAAGTTGACTCTTCTACACTGCCAGAGCCTCGTGGAGCTTTAGGTGTTTTCGCTCAATAAACACACACAACGCCCGGTCTGGGAATCGAAACCACGATCCTCTGATCATGAGTCCACTGCCCTAACCACTGGGCCATTGCGCCTCCATATATATATATATATATATATATATATATATATATATACACATACATATGCATATCTATAGATATACGCATATAATATGTCTATCTATCTATAATTATATTTATCTGTGTGTATATGTGTGTGTGTGTGTGTGTGCAAGCACATTTGATTGGCCTTGGGCTGTAGTAGAAGATACCAGTGCAAGGTACTCTTGGAGAGTCAGGATGTAAAAAAACTCACTGCGGAGGGACTTTTTGAACACCCTATATATAAAAAAAGAAAAAGGGAAAAATAATCCCATTAAGTCTGTGGTGAAGATTGTTGTTTGTTGGCATCCTTTTTGTCTCGGGAGACAATGGAGTTGCGCATAAAATAATCTAGTCTGGCTTTTACATTTCATGTCCTAATACATCTCCTGCTCTGGCTGTGTAGTCCTATCCTGGACAAACACTCCCTCTGGCAGGTGCCGCAAATGTAGAAGGTTAACCCACCGTAAACAGGGTTTTTGTTGCACCAGCATGTGATGTACAGCTGTGGCTGTCATCCCAGTGCCACGTTGTGGATGGTGAGGTGGTTGAAGCAGTTAGTTCAGCAACGAAAAGCAGCGTGTAGAAGAAGAACGGAAAACACTTGCAATGGTTTATGCGCAGCAGCAGACGTAGAATGCGTTATGCAGTGGAACTAGCCGCTGTAAATTTGCAACGCTTGTTGTTAATGAAAGAATGATGCGGAAGAATTCAGCAACACCATGCCATGAATGAATTTAGTGAAGCTTTTTAATCAGCGAAAGCTGCTCAAAATGGCTAAAACAAGCTCAACATGAAGAATATGGCAGCTGCAAAAAAGAACTGAAGTTACACAAAAAATGGTGTTAAGGAGGAGAGAGAGAGCAGGACATAAGCATCTGTAGAATACTCATGGAAACATGATTGAAGATGTTGAGCTAAAAGGGCGAAAAAAAAAACAGCGAAAAACCACACAAATACACCAAAAAAAAAATAATGTTTTTGAGGAAGGAGTAAATATTTGGGTTTTGTTGCCTTTCAGTCTCTGGTTCTGATTCAAACAATGACATAGGATGAGGCTCAGGTTAAGGATTGAACTTGCAGATTTATGGTCAAAGGTGTTTCTGTAGCGACCGTATTCGGTGGTAGATAGAAATGGATTGGAATGTAGCCTTCTTTTGTAAGACATTCACAGTGTAATTTGAGGGAGATTTGGCTGCTATATTATTTACTGTCATGAGTGGTTGGAGTTAGGAAGGGCATCCAGCTGTAGAAACACTGCCAGATCAGACTGGAGCCTGGTGCAGCCTTCTGGCTTCCCAGACCCTGGTCGAACCGTCCAACCCATGCTAGCATGGAAAGCAGATGCTAAACGATGATGATGATGATGATGAATTCTCATCTAAGCATGTGACTGCCTGCGAGCACACAGCACTGAAGAGGCCCAAACACGCTGAAATGCATCTGGTGTTCTTGCTGGCTGCTGCTGGGATGATCTTTGTCTCCTTCTCGGATCTGCTATGTTCTTAATGCAGCACATTTACAAGACATGTTATCTCAGCACAAATACCATGGTAACTGGCCTATCAATGGTGTATATACATATTATAAACACACACATTTTGTGTCTGTGTGTGTGTGTAGATGTTTGACCAAGTGGTTAGGCAACTGGGATCTTGATCATAAGATTGCATGTTCAAATCCTGGTGCAGGAAGTGTGTTGTGTTCTTGGACAAGACACTTTACTTCCTATTTTGGTCCAAAATTACATCCTCAACAACTCTCATCCTCTTACAAGATGGAAAGTTCTGATTTGAGGGAGATTTGACTGCTATTTTTTGGGAGACTGTGTGACTGCATAGAGGCTTCCTTGTCAGGTTGGTTAGGTAACTTCATATACTTACCAACTGCTGGCTTTTGGTCGGAGATCATCAAGGATGGCCTCAATCACTTCGCTGGTGGAGGAGGTTCCGCCAACGTCTGGTGTGTGGATCTGAAATCAAGGAGACAGCGATATTGGTAAGGTAACGAAGGCCCTTAATTCTCATCAACAGGTGGACAAACTGCAACTGGGTGGTAGGAATCTCAATATGTATTGATAAGAGAATGAAAGCCTTTAACTCACATCTACAGGTAGGTAGAAAATAACTGAGTGTGTGGAAATCACAATACGAACGTGGCCGATGCCAGCGCCGCCCCGACTGGCTTCTGTGCCGGTGGCACTTAAAATGCACCATCCGAACGTGGCCGTTGCCAGCGCCGCCTTGGCTGGCTTCCGTGCCGGTGGCACATTAAAAGCTCCAACCGATCGTGGCCGATGCCGGACCCTCCCTGGCACCTGTGCAGGTGGCACGTAAAAAGCACCCACTACACTCGCGGAGTGGTTGGCGTTAGGAAGGGCATCCAGCCGTAGAAACACTGCCAGATCAGATTGGAGCCTGGTGCAGCCTCCTGGCTTCACAGACCCCGGTCGAACCGTCCAACCCATGCTAGCGCAGAAAACAGACGTTAAACGATGATGATGATGATAGTGGTGAGGGAATGAAGGCCCTTAATTCCCATCTACAGGTAGACAGACTGTAGTAGTGTGTGGAACAGATACTGACCCACATCACATTTAATACGATGCTTTAGTCACCTTCACTCGTTAACCTTTAACAGTGGAAAACAGTATATTTACCATTCCATCTTTTGTTGAGGAATGTCATGTTTGGAACTGTTTTCTGTTGAGGCTAATTTTATGGAAGCAATGGATGGAAGCACTCCGTCGGTTACGACGACGAGGGTTCCGGTTGATCCGAATCAACGGAACAGCCTGCTCGTGAAATTAACGTGTAAGTGGTTGAGCACTCCACAGACACGTGTACCCTTAACGCAGTTCTCGGGGATATTCAGCGTGACACAGAGAGTGACAAGGCCGGCCCCTTGAAATACAGGTACAACAGAAACAGGAAGTAAGAGTGAGAGAAAGTTGTGGTGAAAGAGTACAGCAGGGATCACCACCATCCCCTGCCGGAGCCTCGTGGAGCTTTAGGTGTTTTCGCTCAATAAACACTCACAACGCCCGGTCTGGGAATCGAAACCACGATCCTATGACCGCGAGTCCGCTGCCATAACCACTGGGCCATTGCGCCTCCACTTATGGAAGCAATATAACTTGCAGAAAACAAGTTTATTTTTTGGTAGATTATTAACCCTTTTGTTACTGTATTTCTGTTGAGATGCTCCGTGTTTCTTTCAATTACTTCAGATATAACAAAGAATTTAGTAAAATAACTTTGTTATTATTAAGCTAGTGTTAGGAACATAAATTGTGACTAAGGTTTGGTGGAAGATTTTAATTCAAAACTTATGAAATCAAGGCATTTGTACTCAGAGCCAGAGGTGGTTTCAGCCAGGTTGGTATCAAAAGGGTTAAGAATTGTTTCTCTATTATTTATATTTTAACCCTTTTATTACCATATTTCTGTTGAGATGCCCTGTGTTTCTTTCAATTACTTTAAATATAACAAAGAATTTAGTAAAATAACTTTGTTATAATTCAGCTAGTGTTAGGAACATAAATTGTGACTAAGGTTTGGTGGAAGATTTTAATTCAGAACTTTGGGAAACAAGACATTTGTACTACAGAGCCAGAGCCAGTTTCAGCTGGGTTGGTAACAAAAGGGTTAAACATCATTACTAGAATAACAAGAAAATTTATATCAGCAGTTAAAGGGTTAAAAGACAGGAATTACTGGTCCGTGACGAGAATGGTTTCATTTTTCTTTTTAATCCTTTTGTCAAGAAGGAAGATCAATGCTTGTGACCCCAAGACAAGGTCACCAAGACTTAAAAAAAGGAAGGGAAGGTGTCCTTAAATGGCAGACCAAGTGCAAATGCTTGTGACGGTTAACCAATTCCTTCTCTGGTTCTATATCAAGCACCTGACAACCGTTCTCCTCCCTGTATTCTGTAAGCAAGAACGGTTGTGTGGTTAAGATGTTTACTTCCAAACTACATGGTACCAGGTTCAGTCCTACTACATGGCACCTTGAGCAAGCGCCTTCTACTATAGCCCCAGGACAACCAAAGCTTTGGAAACAGGCGAGGATTGGTGACAGGGAGGGCATCCAGCCATAGAAAATTTGCCTTCATAAATACCTATTTCTTTAGTGCCCACAAGGGGCTAAACACAAGAGACAAACAAGGACAGACAAACGGATTAAGTCGATTACATCGACCCCAGTGCGTAACAGGTACTTAATTTATCGACCCTGAAAGGATGAAAGGCAAAGTCGACCTCGGTGGAATTTGAACTCAGAACATAAAGACGGACGAAATACGGCTACGCATTTCGCCCGGCGTGCTGACGTTTCTGCCAACTCGCCTATAAATACCATCCGACACATGCAGGCATGGAAATGTGGATGTTAAAACAACGACAAAGTTTCAAAGAACCAGTTCTTACCTTCTTAGAAATCAATACATTCATGACTGACTCTCGAATCATCGTGGCGTATCTGTAGCAGCTGGAATGGTAAGAAAGGAAGAATTTTCAGCAGACATTCTCTCACACGATGTAAACTGTTTCTCTATTGCAATTATCACAACCTGTGCACTTGCGAGCATTCTTTTATTCTTGTACTTGTTGCAGTCATTTGACTGTGGCCATACTGGAGCATAGCCTTGAAGGGTTCTAGTTGAACAAATCAACCCAAGGGACTTATTTGTTCAATAATGTGTCAGTAAGGCGACGCTGGCAATGATCATGCTTGAATGGTGCTCTTTACATGTGTACGTGTATGTATATATATATACATACATATATATATATACATACATATATACATACATACATATACATACATACATATATATATATATATATAATATATATATATATATATATATATATATATATATATATATACACACACATACACACACACACACAAACTCACACATACATATCTACAGATATACACATATAATACCTCTATCTATCTATAACTATATTTATGTGTGTGTATATGTGTGTGCATGTATATGTGTGTGTGAGTATGTATAGACAGAAAATTGTAGATTAAGATGGAAACAGAGAGGAGGAGTAGGAGGAGACAGGTAGTAGTGTAAGTAAATGACAGAAACACAGGTACATACCCGAGGTAATCTAGCATGTCACAGCTGGCTAATAACATACCCGTTGGGTTGGCAATGTTCTTTCCTTGGATGGAGCGACCCGAGTTTCGTGTACCCTGTTATAACACAGAAATCAAAAGGTTAAATACATACCTGTGTGTGAGGGAATGCATATATACACACATGTATACATACATCATCATCAACGTTTAACGTTTGTTTTCCATGCCGGCATGGGTTGGACAGTTTGACTGAGGACTGGTAAACCAGAAGGCTGCACCAGGCTCCAGTCTGATCTGGCAAGGTTTCTACAGCTGGATGCCCTTCCTAACGCCAACCACTCAGAGTGTGTAGTGGGTGCTTTTTACGTGCTGCCGGCACGGGGGCCAGTCAGGTGGGACTGGCATTGATCGCGTTCAGACGGTGCTTTTTACATGCCACTGGCACAGGGGTCAGTAAGGCTGGCCCTGGCAACAATCACTATAGTAGAAGATACTTGCACAAGGGGACACGTACAGGGACTGAACTTGATACCATGTGGTTACAATGCAAGTCTCTTAACTCCACAACTTATATCATCATCATCGTTTAACATCCGCTTTCCATGCTAGCATGGGTTGGACGGTTCAACTGGGGTCTGTGAAGCTGGAAGGCTTCATCAGGCCCAGTCAGATCTGGCAGTGTTTCTACAGCTGGACGCCCTTCCTAATTCCAACCACTCCGTGAGTGCTTTTTACGTGCCACCCACACAGGTGCCAGACGGAGCTGGCAGACGGCCACGGACGGATGGTGCTTTTTACGTGCCACCGGCACGGAGGCCAGTCGGGGCGTGGCTGGTAACGGCCATGATCGGATGGTTCGCTTACTTGTCACCAGCACTATTATGTTGGGGTAGGCATCTTTTCAACAGGTGATTTCTATAACCCCATATTTAGTTTCAGTATGTTTTTACTAGGGGAAGCAAAACACGTTTTTCTAAATATTTGCTTTCAAGGGGAAATAACTCTGTATTCTGGAAATTCCATGCATCTCCTTTCGCTCTTGGTCTATTTGCACGCATTGTGGTACTTAATGGTACTGACATGTTTTGCAAACAGCTTTAGCTAACCTTTACGTTGTTCCTGTTGAATAGTAACTGAAGTTTGAGGTTATTCAGAAAATATTTTCTGATCAAGGACAGAAAATGGTTTGAAACATTGCTTTCTTCACATCAAAGTTATCTGGCTGATGAAACCATTTCAACGCATCTCATCCTAATATTTGTTGGGGATGCTGGTTATTTCGATTTGTACTTAGTTCTCATCTGGTATCAGCTGCGTGTTACTGTACCATTGGACTACCATACTGTTAAAAGGTGGATTCATCAACAGACAAATTGTTGATGTAACAATTTAACAATGATGTTTTGTGATCTGATGAGCCAGCCTTCTTCATTTGCATTGATTTCTGAAATTACAGTTGTAGTGTATAAAGCCAAGCATGCCTATTAGTGCGAATATGCACACATGATTTCTTCTGCACTAAAATTAAATTACATGAGGAAGAAGGTTACGAAACGGCTGTAACCCTAAGAATGTCATGAGGTCAAATAAATATTTTCACCTCTTGTACCTCCTGACATTTATGGTCAGTTGATGATAAACAACAAATAACTATTAAAAAAAAACATTAAATAACAAATAAAAAATTTAAAATAAACAAGAGAAAGGAAAAGTTAATTAAAATTTAAATTGTTTATAGAAATTTGATTTGGTTTGAATTTTGACTCACAGTTTCAAAAATGGCATAAGAATCTCCTATATTCCGGCCAGGTACAACACCAGCACCTCCGACCATTCCAGTGGCAACGTTGCTTAGAATATTGCCATAAAGATTTGGCAACACTAAAACATCAAATTGTTGAGGATGGGAGACCATCTGGAAATAGAACAGAATAGATCAGTCTTTTATGGATTTCAGTGCAACCCCATTTTCAGTTGTGGTCAGGCTGGAGCACTGAAAATAGATTAGATTACAGCCACCCCTACATACCTCTGACATTCATCTCCAGCACTGTACATCTCTCTCTTTCACTCTTTCCTCCAGCTATTTTTTTATCTATCCCCAACTTTATCATACAACCACTGCACACCACCCTTCCAGTATGGCCACTTACCCCCCCCCCCCCCCGGAGCCATTCCTGTATCTTTTAATCCCTCTTTCACCTCATTAATCTTCCCCATTCACCACATCTCCAGCTTTTTTCATCATTCCCGGCACTCACCTCCACCCCCATCTCTAAACATCTGTCCCTTTCCTCTTACCCTAATAGACTTATCCACCCACCTCCCCTTGCCAATCCTTTCTCCCTATTCTCTCTTATACTCATCTTGTATTTTGAGAGTACACTCTCATGCCACATCACCGTCATCTTTCCACCCACCCTTATATGATGTGGGGTAGCAATGTATCTCCTTCATAGTAAGAAACCTGTGCGTGTCCCTTTATTATACTTTAGTGTCTCGATACCTGGCATAAAATCACCTGCCTCTCTACTACCCCTTCCAAAACCATTCAGCTGAAGGGTGTCTGTACTTGTTGACTTCACAGGTGCTGGTGTCATGAAAAAGAACCCGGGTACACTATAAGGTGGTTGGCATTAAGAAGGGTATCCAGCAGACGCTGGAACTTGATGTAGCCCATGGCTTGCCAGATCCGACCCATGCCATCATGGCAATTGCATGAGAAATGATGACAAAGATAATTTTTTCTACTCTAGGCACAAAGCCTGAAATTTTGGAGGAAGGGGCCAGTCGATTACATCGACTCCAGTATGCAACTGGTACTTAGCTTATTGACCCCGAAAGGATGAAAGGCAAAGTTGACCTCGGCGGAATTTGAACTCAGAACGTAAAGACAGATGAAATACTGCCAAGCATTTCGCCTGGGGTGCTAAAGTTTCTTATTTCTTTACTACACACAGAGAGGACAAACAAGGACAAACAAACAGATTAAGTCGATTACATCGACCCCAGTGCATAACTGGTACTCATTTAATCGACCCCGAAAGGATGAAAGGCAAAGTCAACCTTGGTGGAATTTGAACTCAGAATTTCGCTCAGCATGGTAATGTTTCTGCCAGCTTGCTGCTTTATATTCTTTTCTACTCTAGGCACAAGGCCTGAAATTTTCGGGGAGGGTTGCAGTCAATAAGATCGACTCCAGTACGCAACTGGTACTTAATTTATTGATCCCAAAAGGATGAAAGGCAAAGTCGACCTCGGCAGAATTTGAACTCAGAACATAAAGACAGACGAAATACCGCCAAGCATTTCGCCCGGCGTGGTAACATTTCTGCTAGCTTGCCACCTTAAATGATGAAGATAATGTCAGAAAGGAATGGCAGTGCTTGTGACCCCAAGACAGAGGAAGGAAGGAAAGAGTATCCTTAATCTGGAGACCTCTGTACCAATGTCTGCAAGAGCTAAAGTAACCGAAGGTGCCACATGGTGGTGTTACACAGGGTGATAGACTGAGCCTATCACTGAAGCAGAAGAAAGAAAAGGAGGAAGAGGGAAAGATGGAGACAGGAATCCTTACCTGCATGCAAGCATTATCAACAATCATATTATTGAATTCGATTTGTGGATATTCTTCTGCAACATTTTTGCAACATTCTAGAAACAGTCCATCACCAAGTTTCCTACAAAGAAATAAAAAGCAAATTATTATAATCAGGGCTCTTTATCTACCCACTACTGTCACTTCCCTCCTGCCACATTCCACTCAACTCCCTAGCAAATTTAGGGTCACACTGTCACACGTAAAAAGCAACATTCTAACGTGGATGATGCCAGTACCCCCTGACTGGCTCTCGTGCTGGTGGCACATAAAAAGCACAAACATATATATATATATATATTATATATATATATAATATATATATATATATATAACACAAACATATATATATGTGTATATATATATACATATATATACCGGAGTAAACACATAATGTGAAACAAGGTGGAAAAAAAGAGTACTCAAATACCAGAGGTAGAGTAATATGCTTTATTTAAAGCAGCAGAAAATTCAACAAAACCTGTTACTCTGAGTTTCACGTTCCCGTTCGTCGGACAGTTTTTGCTAGAATGTTGAATTTTCATATATATATATATATATACACATATGATGGGCTTCTTTCAGTTTCCGTCTACCAAATCCACTCACAAGGCTTTGGTCAGCCTGAGGCTTTAGTAGAATACTGAACACAGAACCATGTGGTTGGTAAGCAAGCTACTACCACACACCCACTCCTGTGCCTATAAATATGTGTATATATATATGTATATGTGTGTGTGTGTGTGTGTGTTCTGTCTGGCTTATACAAGGAAAAATGAATGTTAAATGATGATGATGATGAAATATATATGTGTGTGTGTATGTTTGTCCTCCTAAGTTAGTGGTTTGGCAAAATGGACTGATAGAATAAGCACCAGAATTTATTAAGCAAACAACTAAGTGCTGCGGTCGACTTGTTTGACTAAATCCCTTTAGGGCAGTGCCCCAGCATGGCCGCAGTCCAATGATTGAAACAAGCAAACAAAGATACAAAAACAACAACAAGGAGCAACACACACACACACATACACACTCAGACACACACATTCAGACATACTCACACACACACACACACTCACTCACACATACACACACACACACACATTCAGATACACACACACTCACTCACACACACACACACATTCAGACACACACACACACACTCACACACATTCAGACACACTCACACACACTCAGACACACTCACACTCACACACACCCACACGTACGAACACTCCTTACATTATGTTTGCCTTGTGAATAGCCGTGACCTTCTTGCGTCCATGCTTCACTGCATAATCGAATGCGTATTTTGCAATATTCATGCATCGTTTCCTGGTGATGATCTTCAAACTTTCAACAACTCCATTCACATTCTACAAAAATATGAAACACACAAAAAATAAATAATAAACAACAATATGAGTGGCTGTGTGGTAAGTAGCTTGCTTACCAACCACATGGTTCTGGGTTCAGTCCCACTGCGTGGCATCTTGTGCAAGTGTCTTTGGCTATAGCCCAGGGCTGACCAATGCCTTGTGAGTGGATTTGGTAGACGGAAACTGAAAGAAGCCTGTCATATATATATATGTGTGTGTATGTATATATGTATGTGTGTGTTTGTGTGTCTGTGTTTGTCCCCCTAGCATTGCTTGACAAGCGATGCTGGTGTGTTTACGTCCCCGTCACTTAGCGGTTTGGCAAAAAGAGACCGATAGAATAAGTACTGGGCTTCCAAAGAATAAGTCCCGGGGTCGAGTTGCTCGATTAAAAGGCGGTGCTCCAGCATGGCCGCAGTCAAATGACTGAAACAAGTAAAAGAGTAAAAGAGTATATATATAAAAAGAAAACAGACCATCATCACTACTTATTTTCCACTGTCACCAAGGGGACAGTAGCAACCACTTTGGGGGAACCACTGATATAAATCATCATCATTTAATGGTTGCTGGTATGTGCTGGATGACTTGAGAAGGTCCAACAAGGAAGGGGACTGCAGCAAGCTCCAGTGTCTGCTTTGGCAGGGTTTCCATAACTGGATGTCCTTCCTAACGTCAACCACTTTACAGAGTGTGCTGGGGGCTTTTCTTGTGACACTGGCACTACTAAAGTCACCAAGTAACTCACAGGATTGAACTCAAAACCATGAGGTTGCAAAGCAAACTCCTTAACAACACAACCAAAGGTTTGTGTCTGCATGTGTACAGTTTAGTGGCTGTGTGGTAAGTAGTTTGCTTACCAACCACATGGTTCTGGGTTCAGTCCCACTGCGTGGCACCTTGGGCTGACCAAAGCCTTGTGAGTGGATTTGGTAGACGGAAACTGAAAGAAGCATATCATATACCCCGCAGCCTTCATCAGGTGTCTTGGGATAATTTCGAACCTGGGTTCTCATTACTAAAGTATTTTTTTGATGTTATTATGGCGTAGTGGTTAAGAGCACGGGCTACTAACCCCAAGATTCCGAGTTCGATTCCAGGCAGTGACCTGAATAATTATAATAATAACATTGAAAAATAGCTTAGGAATGAGAACCCAGGTTTGAAATTTCCCCAAGACACCTGATGAAGGCTGGAGGGTATATCAGCCGAAACGTTGTGTTAACAACAAACAAGATGAGGACAAATGTCAAATATTGTAAATAAAGTTATTGTTGTGCTTGTATCTGGGGGAAAAAAGAGTGTTACAGCTGGAGCATGTTTGGTTCTTGATATGCTGACCCAGGGCCGACCTGGTGGTTGAATGACGGCAACAACAACAACAACAATAGTAAGGTTAATCTGTTGTCAAACGAAAGCTTACCTCATGTTCCAGGTTGGAATATTCTCCTTCTGTATTTTCCCGAATGATCACAACATCAATGCCTTGGTGTCTCACAGAAATCCCAGGAATCGTTTTACACTGGACAATGCTGGCCCAAAGATCAAGTTCTGTCCTGAATCACAAAAGAAAGAATTTTGTGACAACAATGAGAGAGAGATTGAGAGAGAGATTGAGAGAGAGAGAGATAGAGAGAGAGAGAGAGAGAGAGCATATACTCCTGTCTAGACTATACCCGGGGCTAGTCTGGAATAGCCCAAACTATACCTCCTCAAGACAACCAGGCCAGAATATACCCCTGTCCAGACTACACCTTATACTAGTGGACAAATAACACAGGTGTACCGCACTGCATTCCCTGTTATCCATAAATTGATGAATGATCAATAGTGAATGATATAATTAAATGTGGTCTAATATAATCACTGTACTAAAAAGTGAAGAGAAGGGAGAACGGAGCCCTGGTGAACTCCTACTTGCAGACTAAATTCACTGCTGCACCCATTGCTAAATCTTGCCTTACTGACAGCACTACAGTACATGGCTTGGACGGCCCTCACCAGCAATTTGTCTAATTTGTAGCAACAGCCAGACCAGAGAGTAAGGGACCATATCAAAGACTTTCTTCCTGTCAGTGAAAGCCAAATACAGTGGTTTACTTTTGGATAAGTATTTCTCCTCAACAAAGATCAAAATCACAGCTGTGGCAGATACCAGTGTCATGTAAATGGCATCATCATCATCATCGTTTAACGTCCGTTTTCCATGCTAGCATGGGTTGGACGGTTCAACCGGGGTCTGGGAAATCAGAAGGCTGTACCAGGCCCAGTCTGATCTGGCAGTGTTTCTACAGCTGGATACCCTTCCTAACGCCAACCACTCTGTGAGTGTAGTGGGTGCTTTTTATGTGCCACCGACACAGGTGCCAGACGAGGCTGGCGAACGGTCACGCTCGGATGGTGTTTTTTACATGCCACCGGCATCTGGGTCTAAAAGTCCAGCAGTGTTGTATGGGTGCAAAGCATGGACACTAAGGGTGGCTGAGACCAAGCAATTGAGGGTGTTTGCACTGTCATGATACAAGTGAGTGCTGTGGATCAGCCAGGTAGCCCACGGAATGAGTAATTCAGTAGGAAGAGACAAATCTGGAATGGAATCTGGTTGAATGATTGAGCGAAGGCAAAAACTGGAATATTCTGGCCACAATCCCAGGGCCCAGAAGCATTGCACTTGCATCATTGAGTGGTAGGAGAGAATGGAAAACAGGCTTGAAGGGGACAAAAGAGAAAGATGAAGCAACAAAGTCAATGAATGAATAGGGGGACACCTTGGTAGAGGGTATGACAACGGCAAGAGACTGTAGGGGGTAGCAAAAGAATGGTGGCTGTCTGTGGGGCCCACCATGCCATCCCAACCTCAGCTATAAGGGCAGAGCTCCCAAGACCCAATGAGGGTCAAGAAGAAATAGAGAACTGTTGACTGACCTGAGGGAGACATTGATGGACCTTTTACTGGGGTCTGCCATTGCTGTTTCAATATTTCCTGAAAATAGAAGACAGAAAAGAGCCAAATGAAATAAATATGGAGGTCTATGGGTAGTGGTGGTGGTGGTGAGGATGGTGGTGGTTGTAACAGTAATACTTGTAGTAGTAGTAGTATGATGAAAGCAAAAGTTGGCCTTGGTGGCATTTGAACTCAGAATGTTAAGACAGAGGAACTGGTGCTAAGCATTTTGTCCTGTGTGCTAACGATTCTGCCAGCTGGCTCCCTTAATTTGGTTTTCCAGGAACGGACAAACGCACACAATGGAAGAGTGGAGATGAAGGTACCTAGGCAAGGGGCCCACATCACTTTGGAGTAAACTCAAAGTTCCTACTCACCTTTGATTGCAACGCCATTTCTTTTCACTGAGAGAAGAGCATTTTCCATGTCTGTCTGCTCAGAAGTCCGGGCATTAATGGTGATTTCTTCAAAGTCAATTGGTGCTCCAGCAAACCTAGGGAAATGGTAAGTTGGACGCATATTTAAGGAATCAAGGAACACACACAAATTATTTGGAAAGTAACTGTGCATACACAAACACACACACACACACACATATATATATATATAGCTGTGCTAGCATGGAAAACGAACGTTAAACGATGATGATTATATATATATATATATATACATATATATATACACACACACAAAATGTTTTGAAGACATCCTGTGTGCATGTGTGTGTATATATATATATATCACGTGACCGACCAGTACATCAGATGTAGTTACACATCGCTGGTCACAATGCGTTCGCATTAGTTTAGCCTTCGAATGACGCCACCAACAGAAGAAAGAGTGGTGAAAGAGTACAGCAGGGATCACCACCCCCTGCCAGAGCATCGTGGAGCTCTTAGGTGTTTCCGCTCAATAAACACTCACAACGCCTGGTCTGGGAATTGAAACCGCGATCCTACAACCGCGAGTCCACTGCCCTAACCACTAGGCCATTGCGCCTCCACACACACACGTATATATATATAAATATATATATGATGACACACAATTACACATAAATGTATATGTACACATATAAACATGCATACAGATACACACACATGCAGCTATATATATATATATATATATATACATAGTCATACATGTAAACACAGATATACACATGTATATGTTCAATTCAATGTCTTTATATACAAAACAAGGAAAGAGAGAGAGAGAGAGAGAGAAAGAGGGAGAGAGATAGATAGAAAGAGAGAGAGAGAGAGAGAGAGAGAGAGAGAGAGAGAGAGAGAGAGAGAGAGAGAGAGATAAAGAATGGGGAAATAATGAATAAACCAAACTAACCTGAAGACAGTTTTGACATGATCCAACAATTCCGGTCCGATGCCATCTCCACTGAACAATGTCACAGTGTACCTGCCACCATACTGGGACTGGAAACGAACATAGAAACGCAGATAAGTGTGTGTGTGTATGCGTGCACATCGTCGTCGTTTAACGTCCTTTTTCCATGCTAGCATGGGTTGGATGGTTCGACTGGGGTCTGTGAAGCCAGGAGGCTGCACCAGGAACCAGTCTGGTCTGGCAGTGTTTCTACAGCTGGATGCCCTTCGTGTGTGTATGTATATATATATCATCAACATCATTGTTTAACGTCCGTTCTCCATGCTAGCATGGGTTGGACGGTTCAACTGGGGTCTGGGAAGCCAGAAGGCTGCACCAGGCTCCGGTCTTATCTGGCAATGTTTCTACAGCTGGATGCCCTTCCTAATGCCAACCACTCCGTGAGTGTAGTGGGTGCTTTTTACGTGCCACCTGCACTGGTGCCAGGCGAGGCTGACATCGGCCACGGTCGGATTGGTGCATTTTACGTGCCACCTGCACGGAAGCCAGTCGAGGCGGCCCTGGCATCGGCCACGATTCGGATAGTGCTTTTTACGTGCCACATAATATAGCTCACAACACATTTGGCAACAGAATTAGTCATGTTTCACAGAATTCTGCAAATGAACGACACTGCTTTTTACTATGGTGTTGGTGTTGCTTGTTTACAAACATTGGTGCATGTGTGTGCACACACATATCGTGTTAAGAAGTGCATCCAGCTGTAGAAACCATAAAAGACAATTGGAGCCTAGTGTTGCGCTCCAACCTGCCAGTGTGGAAAATGGTCATTAAATGATCATCTATACACAATGAACTTCTTTCAGTTTTTGTCAACCAAATCCACTGAGAAGGCTTTGGTCAGCTTGGGGCTATAGTAGAAGACCTTTGCCTAAGGTGCTGTACAGTGGAACTGAACCTGAAAACCGAAAGGTTCAGCAGCAATCTTCTTAACCACACAGCCACGCTGGCACTGGTAAGTTTCAATATCTCCAACAATGAATATGAAAGTAAGCTCCAAGTTTTCCTTTCTGGAAAACTTCAGTGATTAAAATTAAATTTCCTTTTTGCTCCTTTCTGGATCTCCCCACCTCAACCACAAAAGAGGGAACTGCAGATATGAAGAAGGAATTAAAGATTCAAAGAACTATACTCACTCTTTCTTTTGCAGCAGATGTCGCATAGGCTTGTGAAAGGAGAGGCTTATGTTGACTTGTTCGGCTGGCAACAGTACCCTGGAAGAGGCGAAGAACAGACAAGAGATGTTAGGTTTAGTCTAAAACATAACAGCAGTCAACAAACAACTCTGATAAGGTCTTTGAGCAGTATTTTCACTGGTTTAGTTTCAAGTAATTTTTAAGTAAACAGGTCTATGATCAAAAATAATAATCCAACCATGACCATTCCGCATTTTTATTTCATATAATTTATTTCAGTTTATATGATCCAATACATCACCCTTTTATTAAACGTTGAACTGTGATTTGTGCGAAATTTGGCTGCTATTTTTAGCAGGTTGAGTGACTACCTGCAAGTTAATCTCGTAGTTAAAGGGACATAATTCAGTACAAAAGAGCGAGATGGCAGATTCGTTAGAGAATGCCTCGCAGCATTTGTCCCATGAGTTCAAATCCTGCTGAGGTCAGTTCTGTCTTTTATCCTTTTGGGATAAAAGACAGAACTGGCCTAATACTACGGAATGGATCACATACAAAGATGCTACATTCGCTCAATTTACAATTAAATCAACATTTTATATTAAATGACAACTAAGATTAATTAAAATGAGTTAATTACTGTTAATTGCAGTATATTTTACAGACATAAAACGGTACAGCTTAGAATTTTTGTAGACATTCGCTAGATTCCACACTTTACAAGACAATAAGACAATTTTTGATTAAGACAAATGAAACTGACCGGGTATCCTTGCTTTAACGGATCCTAAATTGAAATTAGGTTTTTAATATAACTTCTATGTCTGACAACTGACTTGGTGGACACTCACAATATTACCCACCATCTTTCCAACAACAACCTTGGGCACCTTTTTGAATTCTATACGTTTAACACCAGTGGACATACTTACAAATCCCAAAGAAACAATACAGCATCCACGACTTTCAGAAATATTTTTCTCGTACTCAGAATTGCTGAAATCTCTCTTTACATAAAGCTGAAGTTGTCTGTGTGTGGCAGGTTTGGTAGCCTTCAACTAACACTATCTCCTCCGAGACCCTGCAGCGCAAGTTGACCAAAATTGAGAGTATGATTCAAATCGGAACATGTTAATACCAAAAATTATTTACATCAAAAAGGTGCTTTTTTTTCCTATTAAAATCCCTATTTTTTAATGATTTTTTGACTGCTGTGTCGCCATTTTTCGGTGTATTTCAACCAGAAAAATGTTCACTTAAAGAGAATAACAAGCTACATAATGCAAGATTTTTACTTTTTAAAAATTCCAATTCTAAAGGGTCGAAACAAACCCGAGCAACGCCGGGCGATACTGCTAGTATGGAATAAACTATCTGCATCAGTTGTTACCTGTCGGGACACTACATCCTTCAAAACTTCCAGCTTCCCAAAATTCGCCGATAGCACACCTGATGTACCACCAACTTTTTTCTTTAAACTACTCCTTCACTGTTCCCTTCCTGGCCCTTAACCTATGCCCTGTCCATACACTTTTAGAGACCCTTTCTGATGGGTTGTCGTCCACCCGAGCACTGTAGACAATAAGTTCATTCATTCATCGTTATTGATATCTATAGACAAGACTGTTTTCGTAGCAATACAAGGCATTCGGCAAATCGATGCACACGGCCCCTATAGTATTTATTAACAGCAAACTACGGCATACATGGATCATAAGTGGGCCCCTAGACGCATGAGCAACCACCCACCGGGTAACTGCCCAGTATACCCATGTTTTAAGACACCACTGTTTATATATATATATATACACACACACATATATATGAAATGGGACAAGAACACAAAACATCCGGACACCTAGGTGATACAAAAGAGGACAACAAAACATCCAGAGAGACGATACAAAAAACACGGACGGGTCATTCAAAGCCTTTAATCTTCTGTCAAGAACCGGATCATCCTCGCAATTTCGGCTGATATATATATATATATATATATGTGTGTGTATGTATATATATATATATATATATATACACACGCACGATGTGATATATACATACTTTCATATACACATAAAAGACCGTATTAAAAGATCAATTTGGATTTAGGATGTAAAAGCGAGGACACCCAACTGACTTAATCCCCGTTCTACAGAATATTTTTCGTATAAACAATGAAAGACCATATTTCAACAGTTTTGTAAACATTGACGGTGACCCGCCTGTCGTTTCTCTGGGGTCCGTTCAGTTTTGTAGCAGAGGTCGTTAGTTACTTCGGGATTCGAGAACTTTACCCTTTGTGATAATATAAGGTTAACGAGAAAGCGGGGGAATGTTTGAATAGATTTGAACTTACATTTAAGATACATCGACGTCCCAAACGACTCAAAACAGTCAGACAATTGTTTGACACGAAATGACAGACCGACATTTTGTCCTTGACTTTGTACAAGTTGTGTTTGACTACAGAGACCAACTGCTTGACTGCAGAGGTCAGTGACGGATCTTTACACGAACCATTTAAAATTATATTTCATTTTGTGAAAGGGTTATTTAATAACATAAAAAAAGAAAATAAAAATAACAAAAAACTGTTAAATTCATTTTAAGTTTAGGATTTCTTTTAGATTTAAACACTGCACAGGCGCAGGTGTGGCTGTGTGGTAAGTAGCTTGTTTACCAACCACATAGTTCCGGGTTCAGTCCCACTGCGTGGCACCTTGGGCAAGTGTCTTCTACTATAGCCTCAGGACGACCAAAGCCTTGTGAGTGGATTTGGTAGACGGAAACTGAAAGAAGCCCGTCGTATATATGTATATATATATATATATGTGTGTGCGTGTATATTTGTGTGTCTGTGTTTGTCCCCCTAGCTTTGCTTGACAACCGATGCTGGTGTGTTTATGTCCACGTCACTTAGCGGTTCGGCAAAAGAGACTGATAGAATAAGTACTAGGCTTACAAAGAATAAGTCCTGGGGTCGATTTGCTCGACTAAAGGCGGTGCTCCAGCATGGCCACAGTCACATGACTGAAACAAGTAAAAGACTACAACAACTGATATTGATTTCAAATTTTGGCACAAGGCCTGCAATTTCGAGGTGCGGGCTAGTCGATTACATTGACCCCCAGTATTCAACTGGTACTTATTTTATCGACCTTGGGAAGATGAAAGGTAAAGTCGACCTCGACGGAATTTGAACTCAGAACGTGGAGGCGGACGAAATGCCACTAAGCAGTTTGTCCGGCGCGCTAACGATTCTGCCAGCTCGCCGCCTTAGCTACAACTGTTATTGCAACTACTGTAACTGCTGCCGCCGCTGCTGTTACCACCATCAGCGCTACTACTACCACCACCACCACCACCGCTACTACTACTACTACTACTACTACTACTACCACCACCACCACCGCCACCGCCACTACTACTACTACTACCACCACCACCACCACTACCACCAGCACCAGCACCACTACTACTACTACTACTACTACTACTACCACCACCACCACCACCACCACCACCACTACTACTACTACTACTACTACTACTACTACTTTCTAAAAAGCCAAAAAAACCCATATATATATTTATATATATATGTATATTGAAGTGTACAGTATTATATACCCATTACGGCTGGTCTTACCAATAGGTTTTGCACTGGGTGTTAAACCGGATGTTAGATAACAGCCCCATTGTGTAACCCTGCACGCATCAGAGCTAGCAGTTATGTAAGAAAATGCGGCGACTGCTCTCTGTTATTAGAGGTGAAAAAGTACGTCCAAGTTGTGGTTGTTGTCAAAGAAGACGAAACGAACTGAACAAGAGACAAATGAAGCGTTGCATTCCTTGATATCAAATGGCATGTGGGAGGTCATAAGACTACAAGAGTTTTCTGGGAGTGTGTGCCGGATTAAGGAGTTAGTATTTGTATTTGGTTGAAATGTGTGCATTGATACTGTATGGTGGGGAATGTAGGGATGGGCATTTGGCTGGACAACTAAGCCCAATGCTAGGTGTATATATATATACCGAGGTATTTGTTTGTGTATGTTTCGGTTAAACTCCATGTGGTATTCGCGTAGGTTTGGAATGTCGCCTATTCGCGACCTCCTTCATGTGGGGATGATTGCAACTTAATAGTTCATACGGTTGACGGCGTAAATTCTCATGGTTCATATTTCTGCAATCGGACTCACTGTTAGCTTAAACAAGACCGTTGCAATGTCCCAGCCTGCGCCAAGGAACTCATTTGTGAAACTATCTTTCTTAGTCAAAAGAACACACATCCATCCGCCCGCCCGAAAGTCCGTCCGTCCGTCCGTCTGTCTGTCAATCAATCAATCAATCAATCAATCATTCACTCTATCTATCTATCTATCTATCTATCTATCTATCTATCTATCTATCTATCTATCTATCTATCTATCTATCTATCTCTCTGTCTGTATATCTATCTATCTATCTATCTGTATATCTATCTATCTATCTATCTATCTATCTATCTATCTATCTATCTATCTATCTATCTATCTATCTATCTATCTATCTATCTATCTATCTATCTATCTATCTGCACACACGCACACACACACACACACATTGTATATATGATCGTGATATTGAAATACGGCCTCTAGCTAAACTACTGTACTAAATATTTAATGAAGCGGAACGAACAAACAAAATCACAACCAGAAGCGTTGCTAATAAATAACAACTGAACGAGTTTTAATAGAGAGTCCAGGTCGAAATTCCGAGAATATTCCCAAATATGAGAATCATCCGAGAAAAATACCAAAAGAAACAACGACACAATGGCCGACGCATTAACCCTTTAGTGTTCGCATTATTCTGCCAAAATGAATCCTTTTTTATCCACATTGCCTTGAACTAATCATGCATTATCTTAGATCTATGAGATTTTGATGAGGTAGCTGTTAATTTTTAAAACGATATTGTAGGATTGGTGTGAGAGACCAGATCTGGCCAGTTTGAACATAAAACAGGTAGAATACTTTTGGCCGGATATGGCCAGTTCAAATGCTAAAGAGTTAAAGCTATAACGACAAAGATGGTGACACTAGTCTGGTTATATCATTTTATAAGAACGATAACTTCTCATTACAGAAATTAAGATAAAACTAATTTATCATTTTCTGTTACTTTTTTGGTATTTGAGTTTGTGTTTATTTTCTAAATGTATTTGAGAATGAAACGAGTAACAAGTAATATCTCTTTACTCTTTTTACTCTTTTACTTGTTTCAGTCATTTGACTGCGGCAATGCTGGAGCACTGCCTTTAATCGAGCAAATCGACCCCGGGACTTATTCTTTTTGTAAGCCCAGTACTTATTCTATCGGTCTCTTTTGCCGAACCGCTAAGTAACGGGGACATAAACACACCAGCATCGGTTGTCAAGCAATGCTAGGGGGACAAACACAGTCACACACACAAACACACATACACATATATACATATATATATATACATATATACGACAGGCTTCTTTCAGTTTCCATCGACCAAATCCACTCACAAGGGATTGGTCGGCCCGGGGCTATAGCAGAAGACACTTGCCC
>NW_021831859.1:0-5000 GCF_006345805.1 Octopus sinensis | reverse complement strand
TATATATATATATATATATATATATATGTGTGTGTGTGTACAAAATAAGAAAATGGAGGAATAAGTTTCTTTCAATCATCAACTACCAGATAATACCAATTCATATAATTTATTAACTAATTATTTAGATTAAATAGGAACATCCAAATCCAACAGAATAATACAGAATAAAACAATATACATCAATAAGTAAGATAATACCATGAGAATAATACATATAAAATGGATCTTACAGATATGAGTATCTCATTATGCCCATATTAGTCAGATGTATTGAGGTAATATACAGTTAAAAATGAGTTACTTATACATATATATCTCAAGGCCTCGTCAGAGATTATAAAGTACAATTATAAAGGTATAAAATGAAGATATAAAATGCAAATATGAATATTAAAGAAGGTACACATATACAAGAATATGCATATATACATATATACATCACTTTGTACTTTTATATATATATATATTTGAATATTTGGGCAGAGAGATATCTTTTAAACATGTATTTTTGTCATTTCTAATGGAAGTTTTTGTCGGGTGATTTCCTTGCAGTTTATTGGCAAAAGTAAGCTTCTTAAATCCACCATCAACGTTTCTAGATCTTCACAGTCTAATCTTCAGGATGAAGTAATATTGTGGCATGTTGCTGCTTCCTTAATGTATGACGAGGTTAATCCGACTGATGTGGACATTAATCCGGAATGTAAATCTTGAGCGTTAGGTGAATACGATATTAGTTTGGTGTTTACTTTTGTTAGTGACTACAGAAAGGAGAGAGAGAGAGAGAGAGAGAGAGAGAGAGAGAGAGAGAGAGAAGGTAAGAGAAAGACTGATTGCTGCTATTGCACGACAATAACGAGTTGTGAGAAACAGAGAAGAATGAAAGAGAAGAAAGAGAGACAAAATCAAGAGACATTATCACCAGGATAATCACTGAAGGAGATGTGTGCGCGCGCGTGTGTGTATAAAACTCTTTCGTCGGGTGTATGTTTAGGAATTTTCATTTCACAAAAGTTACAAAACAAGAAAGATACCATGGTTATACCTCAGTTTCAACAACTGATAGCATACGTTAATTCCTTTCTACGAGAAAATTGTTCTTCTCCAAGCTATGACTAAGGCATTTTACGCCGAAATATCAACTGTACGACAGTTCATATAAACTTCAAGAAATGTACTCTATCTATCTATCTATCTATCTATCTATCTATCTATCTATCTATCTATCTATCTATCTATCTATCTATCTATCTATCTATCTATCTTTCTATCTATCTATCTATCTATCTATCTATCTATCTATCTATCTATCTATCTATAACCAAACACAGAGACACGTACACACACACACACACACACACACACAAACACTTAGACGTCTGCTTGTCTATCTGTATGTTTATACATATATGTATGTATGTATGTATGTATGTATGTATGTATGTATGTATGTATGTATGTATGTATGTATGTATGCATGTATATATATGTATATATATATATACATACACGCACAGGCATATTATATGTGATACGTACACACAACTATATATATATATATGTAGTTGTATGTGGTGTTTAAGTAGATATAATTTTATAGACCAGAAACAAGAAAATACGCAAGGTGTATATAATTTAAACATCTTTCTTTCCTTCTTTCTTTCTTTCTTTTTAAAATATTTATTGTCATTCAGCTGAGAACAGTACATAAGCTATTTAAGGAGTTAGTTTTTTTCCCCCTTCTTGCCTAAAACACACAGTCTGGAATATTTTGGCAGAATTATCTCACTGTCTCAGCAGCGTCTGTTGAATTCTCAGCTAAGAAAAATGTTTTAAATTCATACCTCGTATATGTATACAGGTATACATAAAGCATACACACACACACACACACACACACACACACACACACACACACACACACACACACACACACACACACACACACACACACTTCTAAGCATATATAAACATGTGCTGTAAAGTTATCCGTACAAATCAAGTGGGAGATATAAGGGCGAAAAATGCACTCATTTTTCAACGCAGTTTTGAATAAAATAAGTTTTATTTTGTTAGGCGCAGGAGTGGCTGTGTGGTAAGTAGCTTGTTTACCAACCACATGGTTCCGGGTTCAAACCCACTGCGTGGCATCTTGGGCAAGTGTCTTCTTCTATAGCCTCGGGCCGACCAAAGTCTTGTGAGTGGATTTGATAGACGGAAACTGAAAGAATCCCGTCGTATATATGTATGTATATATATATGTGTGCATGTGTGTTTGTGTGTCCGTGTTTGTCCCCCTAACATTGCTTGACAACCGATGCTGATGTGTTTACGTCCCCGTCAATTAGCGGTTCGGCAAAAGAGACCGATAGAATAAGTACTGGGCTTACAAAGAATAAGTCCCGGGGTCGAGTTGCTCGATTAAAGGCGGTGCTCCAGCATGGCCGCAGTCAAATGACTGAAACAAGTAAAAGATAAAAGAAAAAAAAGTATGTATAATGTTGAAAAGGAACACACGAGCTGACATGTATAAGGAAAATAAGAGAAGGTAGAAAAATGCTAAAATAATTTTATCATGAAGAACATTTTAGTACCGGTTTCAGACAGGTATAAATCACTTATATGAGCTAAAGGTGTGTTTCTGCCAATGCTTACATTTGTAAGATCGCTCTATAAGTGTCCATCTGTCCATCTCTTTCCCTTATGATAAGGGCAAGGGATTTTGTAACATTTGCAACTCTGAACTCTTCCTTATTCTCTTCTCTAAGAATCACTTCGTTAACACACTTATAAGAGCTATCTTACAAATGTAAACACTGGCAGAAACACACCTTTAGTTCATATAAGTGATTAAAACCAGTCTGTATAGCTTGAACATTTAGTTCACCTTGCACTTTGCTTCAATACAGAAATCTACTTCCAGGCCTTTGACCCTTTTTTCAAGCAACATATCCCTCTATATTTCTCCTTTATTTGTTCTCTACTTATTATTTCTTTACCCCTTCTCTTCATTTCATCCTTCCGTGGTCAATGAAATAAGTACCTGTTGAACACTGGGGTCATATGTGTGTGTGTGTGTGTGTGTGTGTGTGTGTAGTGCGTATATAATTTTTATTCATAATAATGAGTCCAACAAAATGCATGCTGTTTCGTTCGTCGGTTTGTTGGACTCATTGTTTTTCGGCTCGATAAAATAAGTACCAGTTGAGTATTGGAGTCGATGTAATCGACTTAAGCCTCCCCCGAAATTGCTGGCCTTGTGCCATAACTTGAAATCATTCTTCTTCTTCTTCTCCTCCACCTCATCCTCCTCCTCCTCCTTCTTCTGCTCCTCCTCCTCCTCCTCCTCCTCCTCCTTCTTCTTTTTCTTCCTCCTCCTCCTTATCATCATCATCGTCATCATCATCATCACCATCATCACCTTAATCATCATCATCATCACCTTAATCATCATCATCATCATCATCATCATCATCCTACACGGTTCGGTCTCTCCAATTTAAAAATGCCATCGATGCTGCCATGCGGACATATAAAACTCTTCTCAACCAACCACCAGCGAAGTAACAACGTCACCAACTTCCCATCACAATTTTTCTTAAGGTCGCAAAGAAAGCCTTGCACGGAGATACGACGACATCCCCTAAAACACCTGAAGAAGAGGCGTCACCTGAAGAGTTTTAAATCTTCTTCGGTGCGCGCTCATTTCCTTCATTAATGTCATCCCCATCGCCTTAAATCAATATCATTCATTATTGGTGAGAACTATTTTACTTTATTTTTTATAAGATTATATATATATAATATTTTACGTTATATTTTGACATTATAGGCATTTTTATGGACCACGTCCAGTATTCGCGGTTTTTCATTATTTGCGGGTGTTCTAGGAACGTAACCCCCACAAATATCGGGGAACCACTGTGCGTGTATATAATATATATATATATATATATATATATATATAAAATTAAAAGTTCGTTGGAAACAGCTGTAGTGAATTGATACATTATCCATCTGTTGTTATGTGTGTGTGTGTGTGTGTGTGTCTGCGTTCGTGATTGACCTCCCCACTAAGGCACTACAACCGGTGTTGGTGCGTTTATGTCCCTGTAATATGAGCGGTTCGGCAAAAAGGAAGCGAAAGGCTTAAAAAGATAAGTCTTGGTGTCAATTCATTCAAATAAAAAATCCTGGATGTGGTGCCCCAGCATGGCCACAGTGTAACGACTGAAACAAGTAACAAATAAAAGATTTATCGTTCTTACTGAAAGTCGGGGACCATGGATGAATGCACCGTCTCTCTTCATCTATTAAATATTCAACCAGAGGTCTTCCGATCCAGTCTTTGATGTTGCCAGCCAATGTCTTCTCGCCCCCCACCACCTTTCCTCATTTCCAGGATGTGGATACTGAGATTCTGGGCCCTCATGAAAGATCCAAATTACTGTAGATTTTTTTTCTCTTCGAAAGTTGCTAAAAATTCTCTTTTTTTCCCTATTTCTACAAGTACGAGGACTGATTCGTTTCTTCAATAATTAGTCCAATAATTAGTTGGACTTATATTCGGAACTCTTTCCAACATCTTGTGGACGCAATGGTCGGACAGACGTTCGACTGCCAGACCCACCCCACCTTCCTCTTCCTCTAGATCTAGCGCTTCCTCCTCCTCTTCGATGGCAGACTTCGTTAACTCCAACAAATCTTCAATAATTAGTCCAGCGCACCCTCAGTTCTCTTCGGTGCCACATTGTTCCAAATGCTTCCAGTTTGGCCGTGTCTTTTGCTCTTTGGACCAAGCTCCCAGATCCATACGGTGCTAAAATCAGACAAGTGTTTTCAGAAACTTTAATCTGATATTATTGTTAAGAGCTCTGCTTTTTTAGATTGTACTGGAATGATTTTAAACCGGCTTTTCTTGCCTCGTGTCATGTTTTATTTAAAGACCTGTTGTGAGTGACACACACACACACACACCACACACACACACACACACC
>NW_021831858.1:52500-63286 GCF_006345805.1 Octopus sinensis | reverse complement strand
CATGTGGTTACATGACGACAGGCTTCTTTCAGATTCTGTCTACCAAATCCACTCAGAAGGCTTTGGTCGGCCCGAGGCTATAGTAAAAGACACTTGCCCAAAGTTCCACGCAACGGGACTGAACCGGGAACCATGTGGTTGGTATACAAGATTCTTACCACACAGCCACTCCCGCGCCTATGTCACTCTTCCACCTGAGCATATTTATTAACTTTTACAAAGTAATGGTTGATATTGACTTCGAAATTTCGATTTACTATCTCTCATTAGACTGATGACTGAAAGTCAAAGTTTATCTCGGCCGGATTTGAAATCACAGCTTTTATCACGAGATTCTGTCCTACATTCTATCTGACATTTTGTTCGAGTCATCAACGACTTTGCCTGCTCTCTACACTTGATTATTATCGAATGATTATTGTTTAATTGCATTGGTTATTTCTTTCTTGTAAAACATAGTCCTGGAGACTAATTCAATTTGTGTTCCCAAATAGAGACTCAATGATTGATATCATATTTTTCTCTACATTCGTTCTACTTATTTAATATCACATACACGCTGACATTATGCACTGATGTCGTTCTGTATATTTCTTACTTTGTAACACAGACATTAAGATCTAAACATTTAATTTAATTATATTTTGTATGTTTATTTCATAAATGAATTAAAGTATTGAGTTGCTTTCATAGCTTTCTTTTTTTAAATTCATCTAAGTGATTAATGTCTGCCATGTGTGTGTGTCTATATATGTATGTATGTATGTATGTATGTATGTATGTATGTATGTATGTATGTATGTATGCATGCATGCATGTATGTATGTATGTATGTATGTATGTATGTATGTATTTATCTGTCTATCTATCTAGCTATCTATCTAGCTATCTATCTAGCTATATCTATCTATCTATCTATCTATCTATCTATCTATCTATCTATCTATCTATCTATCTATCTATCTATCTATCTATCTATCTATCTATCTATCTATCTATCTCTGTGTGTGTGCATGTGTGTGAAGGTGCATGGCTCAGTGGTTAGAGCATCAGGCTTACAATCGCGGTGTTTTGAGTTCGATTCGCGGACCGCCTGTGTTTTCTGTTTTTAAGCAAGATACTTAGCAAACCTCGCTAAGATAAATATTTCAATTACCTGAAGATTGACTGTAACCATAACTCGAAATATTACGAATTGTACAGCCATGAAACGATCGTAGTGTTTTACTCTTTATCTTTTATTAAACTTTTAATACTTTGATATATATTTAAAATAAATATATTAATTAATTTTATGATTGGCTTATGTTTTTCATTGTTTGATTTGCCTAATAGTGGTTTTATCTCTAATTAATATAATTTATATATATATATATATATATATATATATATATATATATATATATATATATATATATATTATATATATATATATATATATATATATATATATATATATTGGTTTGGCAACTAAGTTCCTGCCGTTTTTTTTAAATTTGGAATGCGTTTTTAAATTTTGGAATCTATTTTTTTCGAGAATTCTATTTTGGAATCATTTTGGAATCTATTTTGTTTTTTTTTTCTAGTTAATTTTAGTTATTTTTCTTTATTTTTAGATCATTAAAATGGAATGTCAATGTAAGAAAAACGACCATTTTTGACACCTTTTTGCTTTTAATGAATGCTCTAAAGCCGCACAAGCTGCTCGCGACATTTGTGCTGTATATGGAAAGGGTGCCATAGCTGAAAGAACCGTTCGCGATTGGTATGCGAAGTTCAAAAATGAAAATTTTGACCTCAAAGACGCAACTCGTTCAGGCCATCAAATTGAGTTCGATGAAGAGCGATTAAACCAACTTTTGCACGAAAATTCTCGTCAAACGACAAGGAAACTGGCAGAGAAAACGGAATGTTCCCACACTGCTATAGAGAATCAGTTCAAAAGTATGGAGCATGGGTTCCGCACACTTTAAGTGACAATATGAATCAGCGTAAGGAATGGCTTAGGACGGTAAACAAGAGACACCGCGCGTGAAATAAGATCTTCATCCGCGTAAAATGATGTTGTGCGTATGGTGGGATTGGGAAGGGATTATCCATTACGAATTGCTTGAACGGAACTCAGTCAACGCGGAACTCTATGTTCAACAGATGGAACGACTCAACACGGCTATTCAAGAGAAAATACCCAATCGGCAGCATGGAGTTCTGCTGCAGGACAACCCCTGCTTCCTCATATCGCCAATATGACCAAGGAAGTCATTCAAACGCATGGATGGGAAGTCCTGCCATACCCGCCGTACTCTCCTAATTTGGCACCAACTGATTTCCACCGTTTTCGATCTCTTTCAAATGCCATGCGCGGAGTTTCGTTCAATTCTGATGCAGAATTGAGAGCTTGGTTGGATCAATTTTTCGAGTCGAAATCGGGTGATTTCTACCCCCGAGATATTGAAAATCTTGTTGACCGTTGGGAAGAAGTTGTAAAAAACAAGGGTGAATACATTATTGATTAATTAGTTGTTATTTTTTATTAAACTTTTAAAAAATAAAAAAATAAAAACGGCGAGAACTTAGCTGCCAACCCAAGATTTATATATATATATATATATAGATATATATATATATATATTATATATATATATATATATATATATATATTATTTATATGCACCGCATTTGACCTATTATAATTATAAATTAACAAATTTTGGATTTGTCCTTTATCACCTTTTGCTTGATGCCACCTATATTATCATCATTTTACAAATGATAATAATTAATAATAAAAATGTATGTAAATATTTTCGATTATTTATTCATTTATTATATATATATAATATATATATATATATATATATATTATATAATATATATATATATATGAATATATATATATAGTTAGTTAAAGTTAATCCAAACAAGAAAGCGCAAAAAAACACAACACGCGAGGACGTGTAACAAATATAGTATTATTGGACGGTCAGGAAAGAAGGAAGGTTTAACGTTTCGGGCGGAGCTCTTCGTCGGATATATATATATATATATATATAATAATATATATATATATGTATATGTATATATTTATGTATAACACTATATGTGTGTGATTTACATTTGGTGCAGCTTAGAACATCATTTTGTTCTAGATCGCCTCTGCTGTTATTATTGATATTATCTCTGTTCTGCCATGACCCAAACTCCTCCAGCCGTGTCCACCCTTCCACACCATTGTTATAATCACATATTTCGAATTACATTATCCATTGTATTTAGTACAGTAGTCTAATATGTTCAGCTGTAAGCTGAGAAAATTTTGCTGAAAATTTCTAGGTGAATATATACATACAGGTTCCTTCTGTGACTGACTAATTTCTTAGCTTCAGAACAAACTTGATTGTGTAGATCTATGATGAAAGGTGTTCCACACGTGGCCATCATGATTTATGCTTAGACGTAGTACATCCAGGTCCACACTATCTTCTGTATATTTTACACAGCTAGAAGCAATGGACCAGTACTCTTTCTATATCTACATTTCAGCGGTTCTCAAACAACAGTGGTTGTCTACGCATACACACACACACACACCACCACCACCAACACACACACACACAAACACATACACACACACACACCAACACACACACAGCCACACACACAAACACACACACGCACGATGAGTTTTCATTCAGTTTCCATTAACCACCAATCCCTCACAAGGTAGTATTCGGTGCGGGGGCTATAGTAAAAGACACTTGCCCTAGGTGCAGTGCAGCGGATTGAACCCCAAATCCCATGGTTGCCAAATGAACTTCTTACCTACACAGGTGTGCTCGCACCTTATACAGAATCTTAACGAAATATCCCGGCCAAGAATCGAATTCAGTGGGGCAAACTAGAATTATTATAGCCACGAATGCCAAGCACTAATAATGCCTTTTTCTCGTTAGTTAGAAACTAACTCGTTCACCTATTAACTGAACTCAATTAAACGAAGCAAAGGACACACTCGGATATCCTTGGACGTTCTCCAAACTAGCACGTGCGCTATTTTCCGGGTCAAAGAACAGAAGCTCAGTTCCTTAACATAGTGCAAACACAAGTGCCGATATACAATCAAGTAATGTCATTTATTATTTGCAAATTTTGATATTATATATATATATATATATATATATATATATATATATATGTGTGTGTGTGTGTGTGTGTGTGTGTGTGTGTTATTATTATTATTATTAAATAATTGAGCAATTATTTAATTCCTCCGGGGTCGGTGTTGCCTTTCGTCACTTCGTGGTCAGTAAGATCAATATCATTCAAGTACTCTGGTCAATGTAATCGACTTCCACTGCCTATCCAAATTAGTGACCTTGTGCCAAAATTAGAAAGAAACAACCAACCAATCAATAAATTAATTACTTGATTAATTAATTACATTAATGACAATGTATTGGCGATATTTATGACGGCTATTTACGGTTTTAGTTCACATACTGTTGATGTTAGGTTTGTATTTCATTCTTAAGAAGTCAACAAAATATTCTTTTCTGCTCTAGGCACAAGGCTCGAAATTTCAGCCTGAGTAAAAAAAAAAAAAGAAAATCGTTGATTATTTTGATTGTCATGTCAAAGAAATATCGGGAAGTATTTCACAACCTCCTCTTCTGTTATACGTTCAAATTCTTGAGTCTTTGTCATAAGGTTGGACCGTTAGACAATAGGTAATATCTACCCGGCATACTGCTATATAGTTTTCATCTACTCAAGTTACCGGATATTCTAGGAAATTTTTAACTATTCAGCTACACTGTACTTACAACATGCATATATGCATGTATATAATTTCTACATACATACATACATACGGATTAAGTATGCTGAAATGGTCCTGGGTTTGGGCATTCAACATGGTCCCGTTATAGATTCATACACTTTCTGCAGCGTTCCCTCAGATTTACTAAGCCCTGTAAAAGAACTCGGAATGCTGGGCCTCCAACCAGGCTTTCCGCGATGCCTTTAAAACCAATAACATTTCTGCGCTTCCTCGTTCACACACACACACACACACACACACACACACACACTCGTACAGATTTATTCAACACCATTTAATTATCGCGTGTTGCACCAAGATAACTACATTCTCGTGCTGGGTGGCTCATGAATGTTCTTAAACGACAACAGAGAATCTACGTGTATATATATATATATATATATATATATATATACGCACGTAAAAGACAAAACACCAACAGTTTAGAACGTTACGTAACAAATACTCCTAAATTGTATCAAAATCTAGACATTACAAAAATAAGCAACAGAAGAAACACGAAATAATATACATACATATAAATTTGTTTCTATCTATCAATATGCCTGTATATATGCGTGTATTCATATATACATATATATTCATGTAGGTATATCTACAACGTTTCAATAGGAAATAACAGTAATACTCGCTTGTCAGCGGCTAAGAGGTATTTTCGTGTTGTGGCTTATGTTGTGTTAAATGTTGACTCGTTACCTTAAAATACAGCAACCCTTTTCATAAAATGCAATTTTTGGGTTGTATTTTTTTTTTTTGGTCGTATTATTAGATTGCTTGAAACTCTTGGCCTAATAATTTCCTGTTATGATCAAATCAACAATGTTGAATCCGACATCAACTCGCTATGTGATAGAGACCAGCTTTTAGCCTTACATTTATGCGCGAAATACGCACTTACATGCATGCATACGAACACGCATACACACATACACATGCACATATTGAAAGAGAATGAGAGAAAGATAGACATATTGATAGGTAGATATGAATTTATATGCGTATGTCCTTCACGCTGTGTCTTCTTTATATTGTATACTGGGAAGTGTGATTAATTTTTTTCTTTCTCACCATGCTTTTTTTTTTATTCATTGAGAAGCACAACAAACATTCTATGTATGTACATGTATTCTATGTCTGACTGTCTATATATATATATATATATATATATATATATATATAATATATATATAAATAAATATATATAATATATATATAAATAAATATATATATATATATATATATATATATAAATAAATATATATATATATTATATTATATAAATAAATATATATATATTCTATGTCTGACTGTCTATATATATATATATATATATATATATATATATATATATATATATATATATATATGTATATATATATATATATATGTATGTATATATATATATATGTATATATATATATATATATATATATATATATATAATATATAAATAAATATATATACATATATATATATATATATATATAATATATATATATATATATATGTATGTATATGTATGACTGTTGATTGAATGCAGTGCACGCTGTTGTGTCTTTCGATTTTCTTTCGTTGTTTGTGTTGTTGTAACTGTTACTCTTGCTGTTGTTGATTTTCTCGTTTTCAATATTATTCGAAAATATAATTCTGTTTCTCCAATACGTAAACGTGTCGTTAGTATGTTGGCTATTTGCTTATATTCTGCTTGTTTTTGTACTTATGCCTGTTGTTACTGGCGCTGTTCGTCAAAAAAAAAACAAAACATAACACTAAACAACAAAAAAAAATATATATATAAATGTGAAGAAATCGTTTCGTTAGTTTGTATAGAAGAAAAAGAGAAGAAATATATATGGGAAAAAAGAAATAAAATAATATGCTAACATCTAAACATTATTGTCAAGGTTGTATCGCAGGATTTGGAGTACGGATACGTGATGGTTGAATGGATGGAATAAATAGTTGATATATATATATGCTGTTGTGACTTCGATAGGTAGAATAAAAAAATAATATAAATAAAATAGAAGGGAAAAATAGTAAAACGTAGCACAATCAACATCGACAACCACAGGAACACCAATGAGTCAATGGGAACGCCTCTACATAGTCGCTATATTTGCTAGACATATCAACCAAATCTCTGCCAAATTAAAACCTGTCGTTTAAGAAAATGGTAAAAAGATATTGGGTAATGAAGATGTAGACATTCCAAGAGAGCTGATAGTCATGGGAGGAACGCTTTTCATCATAGGTTTTCTTGATTTTTGTCTTTGTATAAAACAGACATAAGAACAATGCCAACAGAAATCACAGCCAGAACTATAACAGTATGGAGGTTAGCATATAAGATATAACAAACCCAACATCGGTTAGAACATGGAAATTAGCGAGCTATCACAATAATCCTTCACATGACCGCTTGGTTTGTTAGAAAGAGCGACAAAATATCCTTTAAATAATTATATCTTCTTATGTAAGGGCAGGACAGATTAGATAACATTGTGCTACGCCCCCGTGAGGGAAAGGCAAGCCGGGGATGTCTAAAATACTTTGGATTATAGGTCCGCTTGAACAGCGCTGATCTGAGACTAAACAACAACAACAAGACTTAGCAACGACATCAAGAATGGAATTATCATACCAGTGTCGCCACACTCATTAGATAACACATTTTTCGCCAAAAATGAACAATAACATTATTGCTCTAAAATGTCTAGTGACTGCAGGAAAATTGTTTTGGAAATATTATAAACTGATCAATCATCGGAATTGTAACCGTACGATAAGTTAGTTCTTAAAAAAAAAATATGAAGTAGACAATATACAAACTTTGTTCATCGTAAAAATTCAATATTCTGAAATAGAAAAAAGGCATAACAAATTTTGACTGAAAAAAAAAAACGACGATGACATTTTCATTTATATATGGAGTAGTACCTGATAAAAGTTTAATACGTCCTTAGCAGCAAGTACACTTTATGCATGTATGTATGTATGTATGTATGTATGTATGTATGTATGTATGTATGTATGTATGTATGTATGTGTGTATGTATGTATGTCTCTCCCTTCTGTTTTTAATCATTTCAATTCTTCCTCTGAAGAAGGAGCTAGTTTCTAACAAAGATACACAGTTCCATCTTTGGAATGTAGATAACGAAAGAATTTCACATTTTAAATCTGAGAAAAATCTTGCATAGCTTTACTGTTCCACTTATAGATAGTATTTGTAATGTGCGAATCAGTTGGTTGATTTATTTTTAAGGAAATCCAAACTTGTCCAGACTGACAGTTAGGTATTTACAAAACCAAGTGCTTCAATTATTATTGATATAAATGTAAATTTGTAATCCGGATATAGAAGTATGTATGTATTTATGTATGTGTGTATGTATGTATGCATGTATGTATGTATGTATGTCATTATTCAGTTTATTTCAAGATTTCTTGCCAATAGAGAAAGAACCGGTTTCTAACCAAGATCCAAGCTTCCTTCATAGGAATTTCAACATCAACAACAGGGTATTTTATTTGTATGTATGTATGTATGTATGTATGTATGTATGTATGTATGTATGTATGTATGTATGCTTGTATGTATGTATGTATGTATGTATGTATGTATGTATGTATGTAAGTATGTGCAGATTTGTATGTTTTAGGTCTGTATTCTCATGCCTATACTTGCATATCTAGACATACTCATATATGATAAACTTCTGAAAAGTTTTACAGATTTTTTACAGTTCCAGTGATGGATTGGATCTGTAGTCTTCGAATTAGCTTTCTCCTTTCTGGTTTTGAGAAGCCTAATTTCTCAAGATTGGTATTTAGGCAGTGTGTTACATATTCCAGGGCCCCAAGAATTACAGGTATAAACCTGAACTTGTATTCTGGATAGAGTAACTGTAGCTTTCTCAATAGTTCAGCATAGGTGTTTTCTTTTTCACTGATCTTCAGCTTTATGTTAACATCCGCTGGGCAGCTAATTTCCACAGATTTGCACAGTTTCTCTTCTCTATCCCAAATCATTATATCAGGTCTGTTGTTCTTAAATTTTATTGAGGTCTTCACTTGTACATGTATGTATGTATGTATGTATGTATGTATGTATGTATGTATGTATGTATGTATGTATGTATGTATGTATTATGTAATAATAAACCACTCAAACATAATGGAGATGCAGTATGGTTAAAGAAAGTGAGGGAAGAAGTAGTGAATGAGAAGCAACAAGATCTAAGATTAACTAGTGCATTAATGAGTAAAGTGCTAGGAAAAATACCGAATTGGAAAGGCCCAAGACCAGATTTAGTTCAAGGATTAAATCTAGTAGTTTACATGGGAAGCTGAGGGAACAACTTCAGTATTGCCTTAATGGAGGAAAAATACCACATTGGCTGATTAGAAGGAGGACAATACTCATTATGAAGGATAAGAACAAGGGTAATACAGCTATCAACTATAGACTAACCACTTGCTTACCATTAGTGTGGAAGCTGTTAACAGGAATGCTCTCAGAAAGCATTTACGAGCAGCTTGACAACCAGAAATTACTACCAGAAGAACAGAAAGGTTGCAGGAAGAAGGCTAGAGGAACGCATGATATATTATATGTATAGACAAAGCAGTTCCAAATGAAGTAAAAGCTAGAAAGAAAAAAATTAGCAATAGGCTGGATAGACTATAGGAAAGCCTATGACATGATCCCACACCCATGGATAAGAGAATGTTTGAGTATATTCAGTATAGCAGACAACATAAGAGAATTAATTAGCTCTAGCATGAAGAAATGGTAAGTAGATCTATACTCAGGTGACACACTCATGGGGAAAGTTAATATCAAAAGAGGAATTTTCCAGGGTTCTTGTTGTCCCCTTTAATATTTGTCCTTTGTTTGATAATCCCCAGTTTCGTATTAAGGAAGGCAAAGGCAGGATATCAGTTTAGAAATAGTAACGGAAAAATTAACCAATTACTCTACGTGGATTATCTGAAACGTTTTAGTAAGAATGAAAAAGAGAAAAGAGATAGATTTCTTAATACAGACTGTAAGACACTTCAGCAAAAATATAGACATAGAATTTGGAATTCCTAAGTGTACAATAATAGTCAGTGTTATTAGGGACAACTAGGATACTAAGGAAGTTTCTTGGCATCTAAGGTTACTTGCTGTAGCCCAACGGGAGAGTTCTTGGCAGCTAAGGCTACTTGATGTAGCCCGATGTGAAGATTCTTTTCTTTTCCAACTGTCTAATCTGTTGAGTGTATATGAATAATAATAATAATAATATAATAATAATAATAATATAATAATAATAATAATAATAATAATAATAATAATAATAATGATAATAAAATAATGATAAAAAAAAATAATGGTTTCGAATTTTTCCACAACGGCAGCAATTTGGGGAGAGAGGATATGTAATAATAATAAAAAATAATGATAAAAAAAAATAATAATGGTTTCGAATTTTTCCACAACGGCAGCAATTTGGGGAGAGAGGATATGTAAATGACATCGACCCCAGTGTTTCACTGGTACTTATCGACCTCGAAAGGATGAACGGCAAAGTCGACCTTGGCGGAATTTGAACTCAGAGCGTTAAAACGGACGAAATAGCGTTCAGCATTTCACCCGGCGTGCTAACGATTCTGACAGCTCAACGCCTTCAATAATAATAATAATAATAATAATAATAATATAATAATAATAATAATAATAATAATAATAATAAGCTGAAGAAGACATAGAGGACGATGACAATTACAAAATTAATGATGATGATGAGGAGGAGGAATAGAGGAAAGGGTTACTATGAATTTAAAGGAAATGGAGAAAATGATTCTGAAAATGATGAGGGTGATGTTGGTGATGATAATGATGATGATAATGATGATAATTATTGTTACAATCCTGATGATGATGACGAAGATTAT
>NW_021831858.1:30000-40000 GCF_006345805.1 Octopus sinensis | reverse complement strand
ATGTTTCCAGAGGCGATTTATTCAAACCTCAAACAATTCCTCTCAAGACATGGTTGTGATGCTTCCCATCTTTTCCTGCTAATGATCAGATGATGGACATACTGTCAGCCACTGAGGGACATGCTCAACTGGTGTAGGTCAAGCAACTGACAAGCAAATCCGCTGTATTGAGCAGAATATTTGCAGTAGCACAACTCTTGTACCAAGACAAACCATGTAAATGATAAATTTTTTAATCAGTTAAGATCCGAAGCCATGCGTGCCACTTCCTTGTACTGCATGAGGCAATTTAATATTTTATATCATTATTATTTTTACTGAGTTAGAAAGCCGTGCATGCCATGAAGGTGATACTAGGGTCCAAATATACGAAGCCCAGTATACCAATAATAGCTGCCCGTCCGTTAAGGGTACACTAGGCACATGCATCACGACCATATGTGAGCGATGTGGTGATCTCAAACCAAGATAAACAGCGCATGACATTACAGGTGGGGTCCAGTTAGAATTTTCTTCACTTCGAGTATCCCATCCCGCTCAAAAGATCCATGATTAAGGGTTGTTTAAGGATGTTGAACGAGACACCCATGTTTCCAGAGGTGAATTATTCAAACTCCAAAGAATTCCTCTCAACACATGATGATCCCTCACTACTTCTGTTCATGATCAGAGATCTAAATTTCTTCAGCCACTGAGAGACCTGCTCAACTGGTTAAGATCAAGCAACTGACAAGCAAATCTGTGATATTGAGCAGAGTATTTGCAGTAGCTCATCTTTTATACCAAGACAGAGCATGTACATGGGAGCACTTCCAATCAGTTGAGAGAAGCCATGAGAGTAAGTGCCTGGTATTGCATCACCATCACCGTTATCATCATCATCCTCATCATCATCATTAACGTCATCATCATCATCATCATTATTTTAAACGGTCTGAGTCGGCCCAATGTAAATTAACTCATCTATATATTCAGTTATCCGTCCATCGGAAAAAATGCTATTTTAGCACTTTTTCCGATGGCCGGATAACTGAAGAGATGGCGGCATGAATATCCACCCCGGCATCCGAAACTAGGAGTTTTATCATGGCTACCGAATAATTGTCACATATTACATTTACAGATAAATTCCTCTATTCACATAATATCGAGTTCTCTTTCATTCTTTTGTTGTCTTACCATTTCTATCAATATATATATATATATATATATATATATATATATATATATATATATACGTATATGTACATACTTACATATATATGTATATACATATGCATAGGTGGGCACAGAACGTCACAGAACGTAAACAACATAAAATACGAAAACATAAGATACGAAATACGAATACATGGAATATGAACCATTTTTTGCAAACAACGAATGAAACAAATCGAAAACAAGACAAGCAAGATAACGAACGACCCTTCATCAGTTGTCGGCTGTTTTTCTAATCCGTATTTCGAGCAAATCACCACAAGATACGCTTCGAATAAAACAGTTACTCCCGCAAAGCAAATTAAATAAAATTTGGGATTTTGCGAAGAATTGGTAGCAAAAACAGGACAGTGAAAGCAAACAGGAAGGGCTGCTAAGTCTAAACGAGGTCTCGTACCGAACGCGAAGAAGCAAGCTTTGACAGGAGACAGACAAAAATGCGTTTGATTCGTCGGGCTGAATCAGAAGGAAAGAAAGAAACACAAGTTAGGAAAAGAAAGATGATCGATATATATATATATATATATATATATATTAGTCAATAAACAGCGGCCATGTTAAGGAAACGCCTTAGTTGAACACATGGACCCCAGAACACATAATTTAAAGCCTATTCTATATTTTCTATCGTTCTTCACAGTCTTGACTTACAAAACTTCACGAAGAGCATTTGCGGTATCAGTATGATCGATCTATAAGGCGACTAGCTGACTGAAACGTTAGCAGGCCGGGCGAAATGCTTATTGGTATTTCGTCAGTCTTTACGTTCTGATTTCAAATTCTGCCGAGGTCGACTTTGCATTTCATCCTTTCGGGGTCGATAAATTATGTACCAGTTGCGTACTGGGGTCGATCTAATTAACTGGCCGCCTCCCCCAAAATTTCGGGCTTTGTGCCTAGTGAATAAAAGGTTATTCAAGGCGGCGAGCTGACAGAAATGCTTATTGAAACACTGTAACAGTACACACTTTCTAATGATATCATTCACGAAGTTCTAAAGACGTTCAAAGTCTTGTTGTCGTAGTTGGAAATGTGTTATTTATATAGGGAGCTAAAATTGCTTATATTTTAGTCAAAAGATTAAGACGGATGCAATACTCAATTCAGTTAAAGTTGGTGTATATAAAGAATTAATATTTGAAGGTGGCGAGCTGACAGAATCGTTAGCACGCCGGGCGATATGCTTAGCGATATTTCGTCCGTCTTTACGTTCTGAGTTCAAATTCCGACTTTACCTTTCATTTTTCCGGGGTCGATAAATTAAGTGCCAGTTTCGTACGGGGGTCGATCTAATCGACTGGTCCACTTCCCCCAAATTTCTGGCCTTCTGTCTAGAGTAGAAAATAATATGATCGATCTAGGAAGGTCGAGGGCAGCCATGGGTACTTTCATTTTCTCTAGCGACAACAAATAAATAGAACAATAGCAAAACAAACAAACAAACAAACAAAAGACACTATAACCACATCACAATATTGCAGCCAAGGCAGTATCATACTACACCAACAAGAACAACAACAAAATAAACATTTCTGTACTACAGCTTAGAACGTCACTATACTGCTTTTACAACACTGCCACTACTGCACTACAGACTAACCATGTCACTGCTTCACTTGTCACTGCTTCACCAGTGCCACTTACTATCACAACGTTATCACCAAAGTTTGCATCAACACCTCTATACTACAGGCAACACGATGCTTCGCTAGAAGTATATAGCCTAAAGGCTACCGCAGTACCGCCACAACATTAGCGTTGCACTACTAGTACTACAATATGGCAGCCATACAATTAGCACTGAACTATAACCGTACCGCTACAAACTCTGACCAGAGCACCAGCACCACCACCAACGACACCATCACTATTACCACCACCACCACTACTACCGCCCAGCCCACCACTCCACCACCGCTACCGCCTCCTAAGCCACCCTCACCACCGCCTCCGCCAACGCCGCCATCATTATTACCACAACCCCCCCCCACCATCGCCTCTGCCGACACCGCCACTATACGACATGCAAGGCAACAACAGAACATCTACGTAGTCGATCTGACCGCTAGAAGCTGCTGCTTAATATCCCTCAAATCTCACGGCAGCTTCTTAGCATAGGGTCATGTCTGGGTTCTTTGTACACAACAACAAACAGAAAGGCCATGGCCGACACGCCTTCAATCATAGATCTGCTCAACGAAGGCTAACATTCAGCTAAACAACAACAACAACAAAAGTACCAACAATTACAAACTTCCCACCATACTGTAGCCACGTCATCACCACCGTGCTACAACCGCGACCTCCACGACGACCTCCACCACAAAAACCAGTAGGAAAACTAGCAGCAACATTACCAGTACTACTACCACCACCACCACCACACCACCACCACCACCACCACCGCTACCACCACCACCACCAATACCATTACCACCGCTGCCACCGCCTCAAACACCTCCCTCTCCACCACCACCACTACCACCACCACCACCACCACTACCACCAATACCAGCATCACCACCACCACCATCACCTCATCATCAACACCCCATCAGTAGCACTACCATTACCTCTACCGCCATCACTATCGTTAACATGACCACTACCACCACCACCAACATCATCATCATAGACACTCCTCCCACCAAATCCACTACCAAAACCACGACGACCACGACGACCACTACCACCACCAAAACCACGACCACTACCACCACCGAAACCACGACCACGACCACGACCACGATCACCACGACCACGACCACGACCACCATCACCACCAACACCAACACCATCACCACCACCACCAAACCAGCAGCACCACTACCAGACCACCGCCTGAAACACCAGCCAGGCCCACTTTCTAAGCTTCTGCTTTTCTGAAACCCTGAAATTCCTGTAGATTACAGGAATGGTAAATCAGACGAACAGATACGGACATCTTATGATCTTTTTGACAGCCACATCTAACAGTTGAATTGCTATATCACATTTTTACCTTACTTTCTTAAACTATTGTTTTCTTGTTATATCCAGCTGTTGTTGTTGACGTTGTAGTTGTTGTTAATGTTTATTTATTATTATTGATGTTGTAGTTCTTGTTGTTATCGGTATTGTTATAATTGTATGTTCTTCATTGTAAATTATTTTCGTACGCTCGTGTCATAGAGTGCGCATGGTTTTAATTATTAAATATATATGTATATATGTATATATATATGTATATATATATATATATATATATATATATATATATATTATATATATATATATATATATATATATATATATATATATATCAGCACATACATACATATATATATATATATATGTATATATATGTATATGTATGTACGTCATTTACATGAATATATATGTTATATGTGTATATGTGTGTCTCTTTCACGTGTATGAATATATGTGTGTGCCTCCTTGTATACATGATACATACATATATGTGTGCATATATATGTATATATTCGTTTATTTAAATATATATATATATATATTCGTTTACATATATATATATATATATACGTGTGTATATCTTTGTTTGATTTCTTTATTTATCAGTCTGTGTATTTATATGTTTTTGTCTGCACGGGTGTCTTGCGATTATCACAAAGAGTAAATTAATTAGAAAATTTGTTTTAACTTCATTTTTTAAAATTATTATTTTACTCCCTCGACACATGTGTGCGTGTGCGCGTCTGTGGAGTATGTTTCTAAGCATCCTTTGCATAGTCCTTGACTACTGAATGTTTTCTTTTTAACTCTATATATGTGTGTGTTTATAAATATATATATGAATATATATATATATATATATACATATATATATATATGTATGTATTTATGTATGTATGTATATATATATATCTATATATAATATATATTATATATATATATATATATATATATATATATATATATATATATATATATATATATATATATATATAATATATATATATATATATATATATATATATATATATATATATATATAATATATTATCACATTCTTTCATTGGCGCAGCTATTTGCTTTTAGTTCTGTTATCAAGTATTATAATAATAAAACGCCAAAAAATCTAACATAACAACACTGGTCTTACAAAACAACTATTACATTGATGATAATAATAATAATGATAATAATGATAATAATAATAATAATAATAATAATAATAATAATAATAATAAAACTAATGATACTACTAATAATAATAATAATAATAAAACTAATGATAATAATAATAATAATGATAATAATGAAAATAATAATAATAATAACAACAACAACAACAACGACGACGATGATTGTGATGATGATGATGATGATGATGATGATGATGATGATGATGATGATGATGATGGTGGTGGTGCTGATGATAATAATAATCCTGATTAACCATTAACAGTGCCAGAGAGACGAGATTATGTCAAGAACTCAGAGACGTGGAGGGGAAAAACATCAGGAACTATTAGCTTAGAAACGTCAAGGAGACAAAAGCGACCAGCAACAACAACAACAACAACAACAACAACAACAACAACTACAACAACAACTGCAACATGAACACAAAAAACAACAACAAGTACAAGATCAAAATTCGAACCGTTGGATACTGATAAGCAGCGAGTTTCGTTAATTATATCTGCCCCCATTGCTATCTACCCGGCCAAGAAGGAACCCTAATTATGGGTCGCTTCTCTAGATAGGTTTCTTAACATGATGGGGGCCGATGTCACGTCAACGTAGATTTTTATCATCGACATTGAATCACCCCCATCCAACAACCGCCCCGACTTTCTTCACGTCGCTTATTTCGTTGCTGTCGTCGTCATCATCATCATCATCATCATCATCGTCATCATAATCATCTTCATCAAGTTCTGTGATACCGTCGACCCCGCCGTCGTCATCGTCGTTGTCCGTCGTCATTATCACGTGATGATGATCATGATCATGACCACTAACACAATCATCGGCAACAGCAACCCACCCCCCTACGTAATAGTAAACAGACAGAGACGTGGAAACCCCACCACCAACAGATAGGAAACGCCCGCCTCAATGACGGGTCGCCAGTTCGCTAGCGGGGTTTCCTTTTAAGACTCTCTTCAATTGTAAGAATCATATCAAGAAAACGAAACCTACCATTGCCATCATCATTATCACCATCATCATCATCATCATCATCATCATCATCATCATCATCATCATCATCATCATCATCATCATCATCACCGCCATCACCATCATCCTCATCATCATCCTTATCACCACCACTAACATCAATACCAACACCAACACCACCGCTGATACCACCACAACGACTACCACCACAACCACCACTCCCAGCACCGCCACCACCAACAACACCACCATCAGCACAAGCACCAGCACCATCATGATCATAATCATGATCACCAACATTACTATTATCATTACCAACGCCACCACCATCGTGAACATCATCACCCTCATTATCTTTGTCAATAACATATTCACTCCGACCTCGGCCACCGTTTCCAACATCAGGTTTTCCTTTCATTACGACCATGGTCACCACCACCACCACTACCACCACCACCATCGCCACCACCACTACCCCCACACCACCAAACTACCGCCATCATCTATACTACCACCACCACCACCATCACCAAACTACCGCCATCATCTCTGCCACCACCACCACCACCATCACCACCACTACCCTACCGCCACCACTTCATCATCATCGTCTTAATCATTCCTCAACACTTCAACCGCTCACCTCCACCTCATTGTGGTCGTCGTCATTGAAAAGTCTTGGTTGGTGTTCATTGCGAGTTAAGACATTTTAATAAAAGAATCACAACCACCACCACTACCACTACAACAAGAACAAAAAGAAGGAAACTAAAGTAAGAAACAGACGAAGGAAAGAATATTTGCAGAAATGATTCGAGAAGGAATGAAAACAGGGGAATATTAACGATTGCTGGAAAGGAAGTATGGAGGGTGTAACGAAGGCCAGAAATGGCCCTCTCTACTGCGAATGACGTGAGAAGGGAAGGAAGAATTTTGGAATAGCGTTAGAAAATTAGCGAAGAAGAAAGAATAAGAATAGAGACAAAAAGGGAAGAAATGTAAGCAAGAGAGAGAGAGAGAGAGAGAGAGAGAGAGAGAGAGAGAGAGAGAAATAAAAAGAAAGAATAAGGAAGGAGAAAGAGATGAGAAAAGAAAGGAGAAGAAGAAGAAGTAGAGAGAAACAAAAAAGGAAGTAGGAGAGAGAGAAAACAAAGAGAGATTGGGAGAGAAAAGAAAAGAAGCAGAAAAGGAAAAATATGAAAGGCGAGACAGGAAAAGAAGACGAGAAGAGAGAGAAGAATAGAAACAAGAAAGCAAGAAGAGATAGGAGAAGAGAGGTGAGAAAGAAAGGGTAATAAAAAAATGGTGTGAGAGAAAGAACTAGAAGTACAGAAATAAGACAAAATAAAATGAAAATGGCGGAGAAATTGAATAAAAAAATCTTTTGGATAATAGTTTGTTTATTTTGTAAACTGTCAATTAGTTAATTGCTTAATTTTCAATATCTATTCAACTCAGAGTTCATGTGGTACTAAACATGAACATTTTACCGTTTCGAAGTACTTTTATCTAACAAGAAATGTGACTGATTTCGTTTTGTGTGAGGCAAGAATTTGTCTTACATTTATTGATTTTCTTTCAAATTTTGGTTCATGGCCAACAAATTCAGGGGAGGAGTGAAATCGCTTACATCGTCCTCAGTCCTCAACTGGTACTTGCTTTATCGCGCCCGATATGATGAAACGCATCTTTCAGTTTCCGTCTACCAAATCCACTCATAAGGCTTTGATCGACTCGGAGGCTGTAGCAGAAGATAGAAGGCTATAGTTGCTGTTTTTTCCTTCTCGAGCCACGCCTGGCTCATAAGGACCGGTTTCCCGTTTTCCTTGGTGTATAGGTTCCCCACCTGGACGGGACGCCGATCCGTCGCCGGTGAGCTGCAAGATACAGGAGGAAAGAGTGAGAGAAAGTAGTGGCGAAAGAGTCAGCAGAAGTTCGCCATTATCTTCTGCCGGAGCTGCGTGGAGCTTAGGTGTTTTTGCTCATAAACACACACATCCCCTAGTCTGAGATTCGAACGCGCGATCTCTCGACCGCAAGTCCACTGCTCTAACCACTAGGTCATGTGCCTCCACAGAAGGCTATAGTAGAAGGATATAATAGAATAAGGGGAAATGAATAGAGAGAGATAGGGGGAACTCGTGTAATCCAAGATGCCACGTAGTAGAACTGAACCCGAAATCATATGGTTGGGAAAGAAGCTCCTGACCACACAGTCACAAAAATTATGTGTCTGTATGTGGTTTTATGTGCTGGGAATTTGATTTTAAAGAAGGGGTAGTACGAGGTACCATTCAGTTTTGTCATCTTTTAAAGCTGACGCTAGTATCGTTTGGACACCGCTATCGCTGATGATATATTTTATACATGGGACCAACAAAGTCTCGTTCCTGGCAATGTAGGACAGAGAAAACAGTGTGCGTTCTTAGGCAATACCAGTAATCAAGGCCTGCCTCTCATGTCATGATTTGAGGAAACGTACATACATACAAGCAAAAATACCCTGTTGTTGATGTGGAAATTCCAATGAAGGGGCATTAGATCTAGGTTAGAAACCGGCTCTTTCTTTATTGGCAAGAAATCTTGAAATAAAACTGAACAATGACATACATACATACATGTATGCATACATACATACATACATACATACATACATACATACATACATACACACATTCATACATACATGCATACATACATACATACATACATACATACATACATACATATATATATACGGATATGCTACATAATTACATACATACATTCATACATACACACATACATATATATGTGCGTGTGGTGTGTAAGTATTATCTATGTATGTACGTTCGTACGCATGTATGTATGTATGCATGTATGTATCTCTCTCTCTCTCTCTCTCTCTCTCTATCTATCTATCTATCTATCTATCTATCTATCTATCTATCTATCTATCTATCTATCTATCTATCTATCTAATGCCGATATTCTCTTCCCCGCACTGCCACTGTTTCTGTTTCAACACAAACGCAACCAGGATCCAATATAATGAGGAAGAAAAGTCTTTCTTTCTCTCTTTCTGTCTCTTTCTCTCTCCCTTTCTCTCTCTCCACCCCTCTCTCTGTCTCGAAATCGACAACAAAAGACTCACCCTATGACACTCCTCTCTCTTTTTCACTTCCTACTTCCACGATAATTATTACCTTATTGTTTATTGAAATAATGCAAAATAATTAGTGATGTCGGTAGCTGCGAGCTAAAACAAATACAAATACAAAAGAAAAAGAACACAAAACAATTATATATATATATATATATATATATATACATATATATATATATTATATATATATATATATATATATACATATACATATGCATATATATATATATATATATATATATAATATATATATATATATATATATATACATGTATATATATATAATATATATATATATATATTATATATATATATATAATATACATTATATATAATATATAGAGGAGTATATATATGTATACATATATATATATATATAATATATATATGCATATATATATATATTGCATATATATTATACATACATACGTACATATATATATACTTACATACATACATATTTATATATATAACATATGTATATATATATAT
>NW_021831858.1:10000-25000 GCF_006345805.1 Octopus sinensis | reverse complement strand
TATATGAGTATGTGTGTACGTATGTGCGCGTGTGTTTGTATAAATATATATATATATATGTGTGTGTGTGTGTGTGTGTGTCTTCACGTATGTGTGTATGTGTGTCTGGTTACGTATAGTGTGTGTATTATACAGGTGTGTGTAGGTATCTTAACACGAATTCTCTGTGTGTTTCTGCGTGTTTACACATACACATGTACTTCCATATAAATATACATACAGACGAATACATACACACATATATGCACACACAAATGCACACACTCACATACGCACACACACACATATATACATCATATGTATATATATAGATACATACATACACACACACACCTATATGTATAAGTATGTAAGTAAGAGTATGTAGATGTCTATATGAGTGTTTTTATGTGACGAGAAAGAAAAGGTGACATATATGCATACAGACTGTATATACACACACACACATATATACATATACATACATACATATATATATAATATATATATATATATATATATACATACACTACACACATACACACACATATACATATGTATGTATATATATATATATATTATATATATATATATATATATATATATCATTATATATGTACAGTAATATATGTATATATATATATATATACGCATACGTACAATTGTATGTGATGAGCATTAGTCTATAAATGTGTTTAACGCAGAGAATTATACACAGAAAAATAGAGGAGTCGCAAAAATATGATATATATACGTGTGATAATTCAGCTTTCATAAATTTCTCGAGAACGTTGATTAACGAACAAGCAATCTGCTAAGTATAGCAACCGTAGTTGACAAAGATCACACATCGCCATCCTAAAGTAGTAGGACATATAAGATAATGAAGTCTTATGTAAAACTATATAAGGCTAGATAATAACAAATCCCTGCAACAACAACAGCAACATTGAGCAAAAACACCTAAGCTCCACTAGGCTCCGGCGCGGAGTGGAGTGAATCCCACTGTACTCTTTCACCACAGCTTTCTCTTACTTTTTGTTCCTAATTCTGTCAGAAAGCAGAGGAATCATGATGTAACCCACTATGGTGTGGTAAACTTTCAGACCCTAGTGTAGATTGCGAATCCTCTGTAACCCAGGATAGTTCAGCTCTCCACCCGTTAAAAGCCACCGTTTACGGAATGAGGATAACAACGTAGCTTTCGCGCCCGTGCAACCGCCAGTCTATCGCGTGTGGTGGGTGGATCTTCAAGTTGCCACACGCATTCTTAGTAGCTTAGAGTAGGCTCGAATTAGAGATTATTCTTTGTGGCAAATGGCGTGAGTCCTGATTGGAAGCAGAAGGAAGAAGAAGACAGCAACTACTACAGCAACAACGACGACGTTGGCAGCAACACGAACATCAGTGAACTGAGTATTCAGATGGAATTTACCAACAAAACAGTATGTCGAAGTACGAAAGAAAGTACCGGTGAATGCTGAAAGTGCTAGTGGATGGGTAAAAGAAAAATACAGGGGTATCTGTCAACTATGATTCTATCAAACCTATTCCCCTTTCAGATTCACGCACTTATTGCAGCGGTCCTTCAGTCTTTCAAAGTCCTGTAAAAGAACTCGGAAGGTCGGGTCTCCAGCCAGGTCCTTCGCGATACCCTTAAAGTCAGGAATTTTTCAGTACCCCCTCGTATGCTGCTGTAATATTTATGACCTTTAAGTTTAAATGAGATTTACCAAATGTATATAATACACACGCACAAACACACATACAGACACACACATACACATTGTGTGTTCGTTGATAAGTTCTGTAAAACTAAAGTAACCAATCTACTCGAGATTTACTGACATTTCATCAACAATGTGTTGTTAGTACCAAGACCTAAAACGTTTCCTATCACGAGGAAAACGTGATATGGCTCAGTAGTTTCTTTAGCTATTCGCTCGACAATGATCAACTTTGCCAATTTTATATATCGGCACCATTCCTTATTCTTATTTATGGTTGACATCATTTTATAGCTACAAACAATTGAAAAAACTAGATGGGGAAAATAAACAAGACAACTAATATACACACATGCAGATATGTGTACAACGGGTTTCTCTACAGCTTCCTTATTTCCTTACTGCCCACAAGGAGCTACACACAGAGGGGACAAACAAGGACAGACAAACGGATTAAGTCGATTACATCGACCTCAGTGCGTAACTGGTACTTCTTTAATCGACCCCGTAAGGATGAAAGGCAAAGTCGACCTCGGCGGGATTTGAACTCAGAACGTAGCGACAGACGAAATACCTATTTCTTTACTACCCACAAGGGGCTAAACACAGAGAGGACAAACAAGGACAGACAAACGGATTAAGTCGATTATATCGACCCCAGTGCGTAACTAGTACTAAATTTATCGACCCCGAAAGGATGAAAAGTGAAGTCGACCTCGTCGAAATCTGAACTCAGAATGTAACGGCAGACGAAATACCGCTAAGCATTTCGCTCAGCGTGCTAACGTTTCTGCCAGCTCGCCGCCTTGTTTCTCTACAGTTTCAGTCTACCAAATTTCATTCACGTGACACAAGTCGACTCTGGATCAGAGTCAGAACTACAATGTTTCCTCACGTTGGAACGGAGCCTAAAACTGAATCTACGTGGCTAATGACAAACTTTTTAATCTTACAAACATGCCTCCGCCTACGTACATGCAAGCATGCATGCATGCATACCTACCTACCTACCTACCTACCTACCTACCTACCTACCTACCTACCTACCTACCTACCTACCTACCAACCTATCTACCTACCTACCTACATACATACATACATACACATATAAGTGTTAAATATGTAGGTATGTATTTATATACACATATGGGCATGGATATACACATGTATATGTAAATTTACATATACGTGTGTGCGCGCATATCAGATTATTTCTTTCCTTCTCTCTCTCACTCACTATATATGTGTGTGTGTGTGTGTGAGTGTGGGTGGGTGTGTTGTGTATATCTTTCCTCCTCTCTCTCTCCCTCTCTTCTCGTCTCCACACGTTTCTTGTTGCTTCTAAGTCATTACATCCTTTATCTTCATACTTCATATATTCCGTTCCCTTTACCGCTGTTTCGTACCAGTTCGCTTGAATTTACAAATGTATCTGAATTATTTATTATTTACTCATTTGTATTTCCTCGTCAAACAACTGCAGCAGCAGCAGCAACAATAACAACAACAACAACAACAACAACAACAACAACAGCAATGATAATAACTTCAAAATTTAGCACGAGGCCACCAAATTCAGAGAAGGAGCAAGTCGGTTACATCGACCCTAGTGCTAAACTGGTACGTATTTTATTGAGCTCGAAAGGATGATAGGCGAAGTCGACCATGGCAGAATTTGAACCCAGCATGTAAAGATAGATGAAATGCCGATAAGCATTTAGTACGGCATGCTAACATTTCTGCCAGCTCGCCGCCTTGACAAAAAACAACAGCAACAACAATAAATGCCCTGATGGTATGCCAGGCAGTGACTCTCATGGTCTCTGATCTTAGCTGTTTGGCAGTGCTAACGTACATTTTATGTCTTAGTATAAACGATGGGCTACCAGATATATTCTGCTCAATACTTCTGTTCAATGCTATAGATTTGTTTGCCACACTCGACCAGACATTCATGGTTAACTCAGTAGTTTACGAAGCTGAATTTACATCAGATCTTTAAAAATTAACAAAACTCAATAAAAAAAAGTATATCGGTATATGCGAAAGTGTCTTTAAAAAAAGTCTTGTTCCTGCGCGTTGTTAAGAAGAAAAGCACTAAATTAACTAATGATATCGGGGATCTGTAGGCCAATAGTAACACATAACATCAAGTGGAATATAGTAGAATGATCCAAGCCATACTTTTAATGGGTCACAGTGTTACAGGCTTTGTATAGCCGAAACATATCTTTTTTAATCTACTGAATTCTAGGCCCGAAATTTTCACTAATTTTCAGCATCCGGATAAGCTTCTCTTATTGAACTGGAATACTCTCCGGAATAAGCTTGTAGAATTACAAGAAACTTTAACTTTACCCCGCTGAATTAACTAAACTAAACTAATCATATTAATTATTACGGGTCTAGGGGATGCAACACTTATCCGCCTTCCTTTAATGCTTCTTTTTTCTCATTTCCATTTTTGTTTTTGCATTTACCTTTTTCTCTTGTTTGTTTTCGGCCTTTTTCGCTTTTCCTCAGTGATACATTACTAGCCTGGATAATTCCCTGAAAATACAAGGCACACTATAAATGTTCTTCCGGCCGTTGTATAATCAATGGTATTGCTCTTATAGAAGCTCGCATTTGAAGCCTACGTATATTAAATGATTTCTCTCACAAGACGAAGTAATACTTTTGTTGATACCACTAATAACTGAGCTGTAAACACACACGTACACACACAGTATAATATGTATATGAGTATGTATAAATTTCTCTTTGTAATTATTCATGCATACATATTTGTGTATAGACGTGTGTATCTGTATGTATTTGTATTTATTTGCCACTATTCTCTTGACAACAAACAGCAGTCTGTTTATGTCAGTGTACCACGGCAGTTTGACAAAAGAACAACATCAAAATAATTACTGTGGTCGTTTTGTTCGACTAAAACCATCAAGACGAGGTCCCAACATAGCCGCAGACCACTGACTGAATGAAGCAAAAGATTGCAAAACTAAAAGAATAGAAGAATGTTTCCATCATTTTATTTACAATGGTTAAACCTAGAATGATATGCAAACACTTGTATAAACCACTTGTGTGAAGAATTTGAAAAAAATTACCTATAACGATGGCCATCGGCACGTTCAACAAACTGGTAATACTAAGACCTGTTAATAATGTTAAAGTATTTTCACCTTTAACATTTTCATACATGTTTTCCAAGATGTGTCCAATTATTTTTGAAGTAAAAAGGAAAACTCTCGATGCCACGTTATAAATACATAGTAAAGACGATGGTGATAATAAAAATAACGATCGTAATAATAATAGTTGTAGTAGTAGCGATAATAATAACAACAACAACAATAATAATAATAATAATAATTGTAGTAGTAGTAGTAACAGTAGTATTAGTAATAGTAGTAATAATAATATCAAATATATGTTGTAAATTTATTTGTTTATTGATTTATTATTTTAAACATTTTTTTGCATCGATTTGTACCATGTATTGTGATTGTTTGTAGTAAATAATGCAACGCTTTCACTTTAAGTTGTTGCATTGGCAAGAAGCAATAAATGTTACGTTGTCTTTTAAAACTCTTCTATTTTTAGAAATTCTTTTTGGCAATTTTTGAAACTTTTTCTCGTTTTTTTTTTTTTTTTGTGTTCCTGATTTTATTTCGCGTTGAATCTTAGTTTTCGTTTGTTGTATTATATATTCTTTCTTGCATTAAATAAATAAATAAATAAATAAAAAGTACAGAGCTTTTGTGAATTATATATTTCTTTAGTTATAGTTCACCCGAGAAGTGTTAAGCATATTGTGTGTGTATGTGTGTAAGAGAGCAAGGAAGGGAGAGATATGGGTGAGACAGAGAGCTAACAAATAAGTGAGAGAGAGAGAAAGAGAAAAAAACTTTCATAGAAATATGTGTTGGTGCATTATCAACAGACTGAGTAATGCAATTAGTGCATGGAACTAGTAATCGTAGAAGTAGTTGTAGTGGTAGTGTTAGTGGTAGTGTTAGTGGTTTTAGTAGTAGTATTAGTAGCAAAGGCAGAGTTTCCTTTGTGGTGTTAGTGGCAGTAGCAACAGGGGCAGTAAGGAATTAGCACCAATAGAAACAAACAACTTTAACAACGACGGTAATAATAACCTTAGCGGGGGGGGGCGAATGAGGAGAAAGAAAGAAAGCTAAAGGAGGAGGAGGAAGGGAAGAAGGAAAAGAAGATGATAATGATGAAGAAGAAGAAAAAAGAAAAGGGAGAAGAAGAAGAAAATAATGATGAAGAAGAAAAAGATGATGATGTTAAAGAAGAGAAGAAAGAAAAAGAAAGATGAGGAGAAGAAGAACATAGTGATGAAGAAGAAAAAGACGACGATGATACTGATGAAGAAGAGGAGAAAGAAAAAGAAAGAGGAGGAGAAAGAAAAAGAAAGAGGAGGAGAAAGAAAAAGAAAGAGGAGAAGAAGAAGAAGAAAATAATGAGGAAGAAAATGATGATGTAGAAGGAAAAGAAGATGACGATGAAGAAAATATTGAGGAAGAAGAAAAAGAATAGAAGAGAGACGAAGGAAGAGAAGAAAGTGCAGAAGGCGGTTAAGGAGAAAAGAAAAGAAAAGAAAAGAGGAAGTAGAAGAAAAAGAAGATGAAAGCAAGCTCTCACATATGTCTTCAAACAATGTCTAGTAAAGTTAATAGCAAATAAGAAAACAAGAATTAACAGAAAAAAAAGTACAATATTATTTATGTTTATAGAAATGAAGCTTTAAATAAACACATCACTCTGGTAGAAAGCTTCTATATTCTGAAAGATCCTTGTTAACGTGATACAAACAATAACATTGTTTGGAAGTAAAATATGCAGGAAGTGGAGTAGTGGTGGTGGTGGTGGTAGTGGTGGTGGTGAGGTAAAGGTTGAGTGCTGAAGAAGTAGAATGAGAATGATAGTAATGATGTTGTTGATGATGATGATGATGATGATGACAATAATAAAAAATAACAACGACAATAATAATAATAACAATAACAATAACAATGATACTACTACTACTACTACTACTACAAACAATAGTAATAATAATAATAATAATAATAATAATAATAATAATAATAATAATAACAATAATAATAATAATATTAATAATAATAATAATAATGATAATAATAATAATAATAATAATAATAATAATAACAATAATAATATATTAATAATAATAATAATAATAATAATGATAATAATAATAATAATAATAATAATAATAATAATAATGATAATAATAATAATAATAATAATAATAACAATAATTATACTGATAATAATAATAATGTGAAAGAAGACTGGTGGAAAAAAGTAGAAGATTAAAAATAGCTGAACGAGAAGAATGAGAAAGAGCTAAGGGATAGAATGTTAAAAAAAAAAGAAAGATACAGCTTTGAAGAAGGTGAAATAAAAGGAAAAGAGAAAAAGAAGTAGAAGAAGAAGAAGGAGGAGGAGGAGGATGTGGAGGAAAACAGAACTAAAGATGGACGTCAGGATATTGATGAAGGTGACGCAATGTATCTGGAGGGGGACGAATAGAAAACAACAATGAAAAGAGCATCAACAATATCAGACAACAAGAAAACAACAGCAACAAATAAAAACATCAACATCAACAGCAACAGCAACAACAGCAACAGCAACAACAACAAGAACAGCAACAGCGAATATTTACAACCAAAACGAAGAATAAAGAAGATCATAAGCACGCATGCAGTGCATGTTTGGATACATGTATATATATATATGTATATATGTATGTGTATATTTAATGGCTGGTTAGACGTTTCTTTTCTGTTTTGTAAACCACCTAAGTGCTGCCAACATAATCCGTACATTCTGCTATTATACATTTAGTGTAACTACTTCCGTACAGTAGCCTTACAATAGTATCCAGTAATTTAGATTTATTGATTCGCAGCAAACTTTCGTACTAATATTGAAGCCTTAAGAAAAAAATTCGGTGAATCACTTGATGTGTGATATGACTGGGAATCTGTTTGTTGCCCTAAAAATACAAAGCAAGCATTCGTTACTGTGTTTGCAAGTCGAGAATGACTTGTTACAAATTGTGTTCAGCTGAGAGTCTTCATATTATAATCTAGCCTACAACATAGAAAAGAAAGCCAGAACTAATGTCGACTTGTCGACATATGTGAGTTTTGCTATCATTTTATCAGAGCTCTAGAAAAAATATCAGAAACATCACACATCACGTGAAACGTTGCTATTATTTTATATTTTATTATACCAACAACAAAAGTCTGATGAAAATGACTGCAGCTATGAAACTATGTTACTTAGAAATCACACACACACATTAGGGTGGAGCGAAAAAAGGTACCTTTTACATAAATTTTCGAAATATGTTTTCAAGAATACACTTTTGTTACGAAATCCTTTAAAAACAACTGTGTTTAAATCTGAAGTTCTTAAATTTACATCTTCAGGCTCCGCAGCCCACTTGAAATTTTGAATAATGAGCGAAAAATCAATTTATAACACGTTTACCGTTCTTCATTTTATTTTTAGATTCATTGTTACGAATTAATTTTCTTTTGTGAAATCCTTTAAAAACAAGAGTTTTAAAAATTTCGATCTCTAAAATTTTTATCTTCAAGCTCCGCAACGCACTTAAAATTTCGAAATTATGTGAAATATACTTTTCGACTTTGTTTGATTTATTATTTTTAATACTAGGTCACAGAATATGTGTGATACATGCGGCCGAGATTACACACACATTAAAATGAATTAAACATATTTTCAAGATTGTAGCAGGAAAGATAATTCTTCTTTGGCAAAAGGTAACCGAAACTCTTAGACTTTCTTTTGCTGACGTAGATTGGCGATTGTGATCTGGCCGATTCTTTTTAATCAACCTCTGAACATTTTGTTTAGATACTGCTTGGTCTATTCCACCAATGATCACTTTTCGAGTTGTCCGTTGAACCTGTAAAAAATCTTGTTTGCTCTGTGGTACTTTTTTGCCTACTACAACTGCAGTTTTTAAAAGAGTTGCACTTGCAACAGGAAATGTCAAATCGTTTGTTGCATTGTTTTTAAACACATTACACTTTGTTTGAAACGATGGTACATTTTTTTTCTATTTTCCACAGGTTTTAGTAATGCTTAGTACTTTAGATAAACGTGTAAGATTTTTGGTTTAACTGACTCAAGTTTAACACAAGGGATGAATGCCTTTTGCCGAAGAAGAATTTTGCGCTACAATTTTGACAGTTTGTTTAATTGAAGGGTCTTTCTTAACTACATTCTTTTCTTTTTCTCATTCGAATAAAACACATTTTAGTAAGTCCTTCTAAGTTGGCAAAACTCGCTCGCTAAGATCACATGGAGTACCAAATATGGGGCATTCAATATCATCACGCGTTATTGGTTTATGAGTCATCACTAAATGTAAACAACACTATATTTAACACGATCATTAATTTTAATAGAATGGCCTAAATTCAAGGTACAAAGCAGAAATAAAGAGTCTTGCTCAAGGACAAAAACGTGTCGCCGGGAATGGAACTCACGACCTTGCGACAGTGAACCACTATGTCACGCGCCTTCACAGAACCAACATTAATATCAAAAGGTAATATTTATCCAGTATAAATATTAGTGTATTTATTTCTCCATTGCCCACAGGGGGTAAATATTATAGTGTATTTAATGAACGAACCCCTGCTTATAAATTTCTAGTCATGTGCCTTTGTCAGAAATAATCATGTTTAATAGCTTTTCATCCAGCGATTCACGTTTTGAGCTCAAATTCTTGCAGATTTCATATAAAAAAGTACTAGTGAAGGACTAGTGTATAGTACTTTGCCCTATCTCCGGAAATTGATCTCTTGTGTCAATGTAAGAAATTCTCATCTATGTGTGTGCCTTTGTATTTGTATTTTTCAACCGCCATCGCTTGTTAATCGGTGTTGGTGTGCTTACGTCTGCGTAACTTAGCGGTTTGGCGAAGAAGCCGACAGAATAAGTATCAGGCTTAAAAAAAAGTACTGTGGTCGATTTGTTCTTCTAAAGTACTTCTAATCGGCGCGCCGGCACGGTCACAGTCAAATGATTGGAAGAATTAAGAGATAAAAGATTAGATGTTCAAATGCCGCTGAGGTCGATTTAGCCTTTCAATCCTTCAGGGTCGATAATATAAGTACCTATAGGGTACTGGGGGAGACGAAACCAACCTGCCCACTACAAAATTTCAGGCCTTGTACTTATAACTGAAAGAATTAGTCTCATTAGAAACGATGGAGTTGATTGAGCGAGAGACAACTCCTTCAGTTATTTGTTCCGAGTTCAAATCCAGCAGTGATTAATATTTACTCTTTATCATTTCATACTCGTTAAAAAACAGAGAAAAATTAAGAGTTAAGCACTGGCATCTATGCAACCGACCATTCCCTTCCCTAAATTTATGACCTTTTACATATCTAATAGATAATTATTAAAAACAAAACCCCCAAAATCCATAATATAACAACCCTACCTTCCCCATAAAACAAAATCAAAACGAGGACGAATGAATAAAATAAACTAAACAGAACAAGGAATTTTATCGATAAAATTGAAAATGAAGGAAGATAATGACTCAAATATAAAACCATTTAGATGATGAAATTTTGTTAGACATTTAAAATATATATTTTCTGCAACAAATAAAATCGATTCAAATTTTGTATTTATTTCCGGTAATAATTCCATTTTATTTATCACATTTGTTGTATTTTAACTTCTTTTGTTTTATATTTCTTTCGATAGTGTATTCTTAATTTTTCTCCCTATTGTTTTACTACCGATTCCTCTCCACTGATTATGAAAATATATGGAAATAATGAAAGAGAAATGCACCTTTCAAAGTAAACTGCTGCAGGAAAATGAGATAAACATAAAACCACAGGATTTTGGTATTTATATATTTACCTACATACATACATACAATAGGTTTTAGTATATACATACGCACGTAATTACAAGCAAACATATATAAATACATATATGCATACACACACACACACACACAAACACACACACACACAAACAGACACACACACACACACATATATATATATATATATATATATATATATATATATATATATATATACAGACAGACAGACATGGAATACACGCGTGTTCGCACACACACACATACAAGCACACACACGAATATGTATAATGTTTCTCGCAAACAACACGCAAATATACTCAATGTCAGTGAAAAGTGTGCTGAGGAACCCACGATACCGCTACTTGTGTCGGAGCGTGTGAATTGGGGAATTATTATTAGATATGCAGCGTTCTCGTTTTTGTAGAGGTTCTCGAAGAAATATGTGTCCATTCTGAAGCTGAATATCACCACACTACTGAATTCCAGATGCGAAATTTTTAGCAAATGCAAACACAGGGATATATGTCTTTCTTTGAACTGGAGGACGCCACCAGCTCCGGATTGCGTAGCTATTTCACTGTCTTTGCCTTCCGTTCTGTTATATTATTCTGAATTAGCTACATTAATTATGGTTTCTACAGTCAAAGAAGACGAAGGTCTTCGGTTTCTTTTCTTTCTTCTCGTTCCACTATTTCAATGAACCTGCTCTATGTTTTTTTTTCGTTTATTTTCCTCTCGCTTTTTTTCATCTTTTCTCATAGTCCAGCGTCCTGGTTTTTAAAAACACCTAACGTCGTGAACTGAGCCTGAAAGATTGCTTGGAGATACATGGCATCGTTATATATAGATCTGCCAGCTTACAGTATCTTAAAGCATGAAACTATTGGTAGTCCTTTTGTAATTGTATACATCATCTTGATATTTAACTCTTCCTGTATCGATGACCGTTTTTGTTGATAATACCTATAATGGAACTGTAAACCATATATATATATGCACATAAATATATGCATATAATATGCGTGTACATGTGTGTACGTGTTTGTGCGTGTGTGCGCGTGTGTATGCCGTGTGGTATGCGTATAAAACCCTGTCTAATATAGGCACGAAGCCCGAAATTTGTGGGAGGGGAGTAGTCGGTTAAATCGACCCCAGTGTTTCACTGGTACTTAATTTATCTACTCCGAAAGGATGAAAGGCAAAGTCAACCTTTGCAGAATTTGAACTCGGAACATAAAGACTGACGAAATGCCGCTAAGCATTTTGCCCGGCTTGCTAACGTTTCTACCAGTTCACCGCTTTACACGTGTGTATATATAATGATGAATTAAAAGCGAAAATGTTCTGTTTTGAGAACTGTATCATGAATAAAAGAAAGTATTTACCGTTTTATCAAAATATAATACTGGTTTCATTTGTTTTACTTCAATTTAGTCACGCTGTAAGAGAAGGGAAAATATACTGAAATAAATTAATCTTTCTAGATATCAGTTTTGGAACTTCAGAGACCTCTCTCTTTTTCTCTCTCTCTCTTTCTCTCTGTTTCTCTATGTACGTATGTAGGTATATATGTATCGGTCTATCTACGTGTATATGCATGTATGTATAAGGAATTCAAAGCTTCTTTAGCCTAAGAGAAACCATTTAAATCATTTACCGCTCAGTTCAACATCAGACAAGATGTATATTATTTCGTGTTACTCCAGTCAAATCTAAAGATTAAAAAAGACTCTCCACACTACAAAAAAAAACCTATATTTTGTATGCAATTAATCTACACGCACTCGACACAACCCACAAACACACACACACATATAAACGAACGCAGACACAACCATGCATACACACACACCACACCACATGCATAATACATATATAATATTATATATATATATGTATATATATATATATATATATATATATATATATATATATATATATATATATATATATATAGTATATATGTATATAATATATATATATATATAATATATATATATATATATATATATTATATATATATATATATACACGCGTACATATACTATAATGAATACAATTAGTGTGGATACAAATTATTAAAAACGGTCAGAAATAAATACAACGAAATACGGTGCTTCACAAATAGGTTAAAATATGAGAACATTACGAGACTAAATCTAAAGATAATTGATGGTCTTCACACAGTTTCTTGCTTTAAACAGTTGTCATGGAAACACAAAAAAGATGAAAAATTAAGAATGTGGCAGAGAGAAAATATATAGTGGGGAAAAAATGCGGTGAAAAACTATAATGAAGAAAACTTCGCTAGAAACTATTAAGGTGGAAAAGATTGTGCTAACAATCCTTATATTTTTTTTTTTGTTTATTAGTATGTGTACTTGTATGTGTGAATATTTGTGAATATATTTTGTTGCATGTAGATATATTGGCATGTTTGTATATAAGCATGTGTACACAAAAGCATGTATTCTATGTATGTATGTATGTAATGTATAAATGTATGTGTATATATATATATATATACATACACACGTATTTTACCATATATATATATATATTCAAGTGTAATTTTCCCATTTGTATATATATCGGTATAGTTCATACATGCGTATATGTATATACTGTATATGCATTTATATATATATATAATACTGTACACATCTATCTATCTATCTATCTATCTATCTATCTATCTATCTATCTATCTATCTATCTATCTATCTATCTATCTGTCTGTCTGTCTGTCTGTCTGTCTGTCTGTCTGTCTGTCTGTCTGTCTATCTGTCTGTCTGTCTGTATGTATGTATGTATGTAGGCATATACTGAAAGAGAGAGTGAGAGAGAGAGAGAGTGAGTGAGAGTGAGTGAGAGAGGAAAAATTTCGTAGACTGCTTGAAACATTCAGGAGTATTCATGGCAGTGATTTAGAATCTTTTGGCGAGGATTTGCGAACAGATTAAATATTAAAAACAACTAGGATTAACGGTTAACTTTAAAGGATTAAAATATTATTGTGTACCCGTCATAAATGGCCCTAGTCATTGAATGAACAAAAGATGTCTGTATTATTGGCAAGATAACAGATGAATGCCGTGTGATGATTATGGATAAGTGGGAGGATGTCTTTATTTTGTTTTCTGATTGGGTTAGGAATAACACTGCTTTCCAAATAGCAACTGAAGAAATTATAATCCTGTACCAGTGAACACGTTTATATATCCTTTTCTACTCTAGGCACAAGGCCCGACATTTTTGGGGAAGGGGCCAGTCGATTAGATTGACCCTAGTACGCAACTGGTATGAAAGGCAAAGTCGGCCTCGACGAAATTTGAACTCAGAACATAAAGACAGACGAAATACCTATTTCTTTACTACCCACAAGGGGTTAAACATAGAGAGGAGAAACAAGGATAGACAAACGGATTAAGGAAATCATATCGACACCAGTGCGTAACTGGTACTTATTTAATCGACCCCGAAAGGATGAAAGGCAAAGTCGACCTCGGCAGAATTTGAACTCAGAATGTAGCGGCAGACGAAATACCTATTTCTTTACTACCCACAAGGGGCTAAACACGGAGAGGACAAACAAGGACAGACAAACGGATTATGTCGATTATATCGACCCCAGTGCGTAACTGGTACTTATTTAATCGATCCCGAAAGGATGAAAGGCAAAGTCGACCTCGGCAGAATTTCAACTCAGGACATAGGGACAGACGAAATACTGCTAAGCATTTTGCCCGGCGTGCTAACGTTTCTGCCAGCTCGCCGCTTTGAAGACGCTTATATATCGCTTCCTTCATCATCAACATCCATTCAGAACAAGACATCGGGGAAATTGTCTCTCTCTGTTTCAATTCACCCGGAAACTCATAGACTAGGAAATAAACATGGCACATAGTTGATAAGACCAAGCCATATTTTATACAGACTCGGAAATGTAGAATTTACCGAGCTCAAATGTTTCAAATCCTGATGCATCCAAGGAAAACTCTCAATTGGAGTTCCGATCTATTGTCCTACTGCTGACCGGGTGGTTGGACAACAGATATTAAAACTTAAACGTATTTTCCTATTTACATTCATTAGTTCGCTTGGCAACGTGTTATGTGATCTCGGTATGGTATTAGCAAATTATCCATCGATCTAGAGAATTAACCTTGACATAATCACTCGTCATGTTAAAAAGGCCGCTAAATCTTCATGTCCTAAAAAATAGGACACAATCGACAACACTGTCCTCGGTAAATTATCTATGAAAATATGAAGCCAGGATAAGCAGGATGTAATGTCGTTCATCGTAGATGTGCTGCATCAGGGGCGGACCTGGGGTTAAACAAA
>NW_021831858.1:5000-7500 GCF_006345805.1 Octopus sinensis | reverse complement strand
GTACACACGCGCACACACACATACACACACATACCCACACACACACACACACACACACACAAACACACACATATACTAGAAAACTGGAGCAATAGAGCTAGCACATGAGTATCTGTATGTGTTTATTATGAATCTCCCAAAAAGTTGCAAATGCGACTCAAGATTTGATGTTTCTTTGCTTGACACTTACCAAACTGATTTCAAATCAGAGGACTCGTTTCTTGTACAAAGTGAAATACGAGTCTTTCTGGAGTTTACGATTAAAAATTAACGTAGGAGGGTCACGTGAAAATTGCGAATTTTCGAATTATCTGGCTGTTATACAAGTGAGTTGTCTTGAGAGAGAATAAATATGCAATCTCTTCATATATACATATATACACGTACACATACATAGAAAGTGATATTCATGCTTATAGAATTATGAACTGCACATACAGGCATATAAAAAGGATGACTGGAAGTGAATGTCAAAAGGTATAATTTACCAGCAGTCAATCGGCGTGATGTCTTCGACTGAGCTGGTTACAATATCCAAATACCTTGGGTTTGTGGCAACTTGACCCTCTAAGAGGATAGAAATGCAGACAACAGCAGAAAATGAGACAGTTGAGGGGCATTCAAGAGTCTTACTTAAGATGCGGCCCGACCCCCTTAGAGTTAAAGAGTTAAGTGCTAAAACGCTTGCATGGGTCGGGGTTTTTCTGAAGAACTTCTGCTGCTCAGCTCTACCTAAATTTTCTTCTCTATACTATTTTTCAGTTACTGTGCTTTATTCTATTGACATGTTCCTTTGTTATCACTTCTGAATATAGAGGTGCTTAAACTATTTGCCAGAGATGGGACATAGCTTCGTGGTAGCCACATATTGCCGCCCCACAGATGTGAATTCGTTCACGGCAAAATCAAAACCTCAACTATTCCATTGAACTTCCTCGGGGAAGCTCGCACAAACTAAGTGTGCACGAGCACAATTATATATGTGTGTATTTATATGTGTACGCGTGTATATATCTCTGTGCTTCTCTCTGCGTATATGTTCGTATGTGCACGTGTGTTTACAAACAGATATACAGATATATGAACGATCTTTTTGTACGGATTTGCTCGTAGATCAACTGCAGTTGAAAGAATAGAGAAAGATATTTGGTAGTAGGTGATTAATGGAAATAATAAGCGTCATTCAGATCTATGTGTACGTACGGTTTATTAAATTCATTAAATTCAAACTCATACTTCTATTAGATTCAGCATTTTCTTTTCCAAATGACTATTTTTACTTTCATTTTCCTTTTGCTTATTACTTTTTATACAATTTCTTTCTTCTTAGTCTAAGTCTTGTGGCTATAATCTAACTATCTATCTAATTACTTATATTCATGCATACACACATACACTACACTACATGCATACATATATACAGATATGCATACATACACGCACACACACACACACACACACACACACACACACACACACTCAGAGAACTAGATCTAAATACACTCAAGAAAACCCATATATACATATACATGTGTGTATATTCCTATGTATATGTAAATCTATATGTCCCTCTCTTTCTCTCGCTATATATATATATATATATATATATATATATATATGTAGTGTGTGTGTATGTGTAATGATGCATGTTTGTATGTATATAGTATTAATTAGTTGATGTATATGCATTGTATATATATGCATATATGTATATAGTATATATATATATATATATATATTATATATATATATATATATATATATATATATATATATATATATGCATATATGTATACTCACTCATGTGTGTATATGTATGTGATTGGGAAGGGGAATTAATGTAAGTATTTAAATTACTTTGTCTCTCAATTCCTATAGATTTCTATTTTTTACTTTCGATTTATTAATTTTTTCTAATTTTTTCATTAAATTCTTTTACCCATTTATTTTTTTTCTGTCTTTAGATTTTCTTTACCAAATTCTCAATTCCTTCACTTTGCCTTGTCTTTTCTGGCATTGTCTTTGATTTCTTTGACTCTTTTCAATATCTATTATTTATTTCTATTCCGAAAATTTTCTTCTCTTTTCTTTGCTGAAGTAAAAAAGAAATATAGATATATAAAAACTTCGAAAATATATAAATTCTCTAAATCTATGGAGACAAGAGGGTGCATAATTCATTTAGCTAAATCGCACATATTCTACGCACACTATTACTCGCACTATACACACACTACGCTGTGGTGCAAATACAAACATACGCTTATTTAGAATCATACATTTACATACAAACATTTCGCATGTGTATGTAGGTCTGTATATGCTAATTTGTGACACACACACTCTCTCACTGTCTCTCTTTCTCCCTCTCATTCTCTCTCTCTATATACATATATATAAACATGCACTTTGAATTTAAAGTCATATATATATATATATATATATACTGAGAGACATACACACTCATGTATATAAATATATATATATGCATACACGCATG
>NW_021831857.1:37500-63835 GCF_006345805.1 Octopus sinensis | reverse complement strand
ACATACATACATGCATCCTACAACATACATACCAACATACATCCACATGGCATGCATGCATCCATACATACATACATACATACATACATACATACATACATACATGCATACGTACATACATACATACATACATACATACATACATTCATACATACATACAAAAATATCCTGTTCATGTTGTTGAAATTCCAATGAAAAATACTTGGAACTAAGTTAGAAGCGTCTCTCTTTCTGTTGGCCATAATATTCTATTAAAACCGAATAATGACATACATACATATTTTAGCTAGTCATTATCACTAGCTTTGAATATGTTTCTTCTTGTTTTATAAATCATAGCAAAACATACGGTACATGTCTCCCATTTGAAACTCAATTCGCAAGTGCACCTTCCGTCTGGACTGCATATGTACGACGGAATTCCATAGTTATGATTAAATATTCTTCGATGAAGCATATTAGACCCTCAGATATAGTTTGACCAAATTTAATATATATATGTATGTGTGTGTGTGTGGTGTGTGTGTGTGGTGTGTGTGTGTGTGTTGTGTGTGTGTGTGTAACACTCTCGGTTTGGCCCCGAAATTAGGTTAATTTCAAATAAGCTACAAAATAAATCTTACAGCCATGTCAGATTCAACAAAGTCCCATAATATTTCCTATTGTAATTGCGGGTTGCGTATGCAGCTGCGCATGCTCTGTACAGCTTAAACACCTGGCGGTCGTTTTAACTGTCTAATTATGCCGCTCAATCAAAAGATGAATTTGAAGATCTACCAGCGTCCGTATTCTCTGCAATTGTTTACGATTTACAACCAGGAAAATATTTGTAATCTAGAGAAACGAATGCAGATTTACCCATCAGACTAATAATAGTGGGATAGTAAACATTAATAATCTTTAATCTTTATTGCAGCTTGATGCTGTTAACCGAAACCTTCGTTTATCTGACAAATATTCGACACACTCCAACATACTGTCATGAATCCTATTGGATATAACGTGACGGTCACACATCTCAGCCTTCTTACACAACAGCATCCGTGCTTGCCCTGACTTATTTGCTCTCTTTACTCTCACTTTATGGGTTTTGTATTCGTTTCGCATGAAATCTATTCAGCTTCTAGGATCCATCCTTTCTTCGAGTCTGGTATGTTTACGTAGATGAGTGAAAGAAATCGTCGTATTTGATGATCTCTGCTGTCGAAATGAGGCAATTTTTCTGGTTGATTTCATTTCTTATTCTTGTATATCAGCGTTTAGTATATGATGTGTATGTTGTGTGCATCGAGTTTCATTTTGTATCTTATTTTGAAGAGAGGTGGGAATTTTGTGATATAGATATAGGTTGGCAGGACCAATACTCATTTATACTGTCTTTTGAGGGATTGATCGTGTAAATTCCACATTCTCAGAAAGCTTAAATTGAACATTTTGTGATATTTCTAAAGTAGACGATAAATAGGTTTTATAAGATATGGGTTTGGAATGGATCGGAAAGCTTTCCTGATTAATAACGGCAAATAGAATGGATTGTGTGGAAGTATCTGGTTGTTGTTGAAAGAATCAGTTAAGTTCTGTGCTATGCAATGTAGCGGTTCATGGCTCCTTGTCAGAATCCGAGCTGTAATTTGAAAACCAAGATGTCGGAGATAGTAGCGTCGAGTATTAGAAATTCTAAGGCTGTGCATGAAAGCTGATATAATTCTATGGTGGTACTTTATTTGGGGTTTGTTGAATCATGAGACAGAAGACAAAATACAGTTAAACAAAATAACATTTTATTTCAACGATAAGTTTGATAAACTGAAATCTTACAAAATGTTTTCTAGAATCATTTCGACAGATTTAGATTTTTCTTGTTTTTGAGGATATTTCTGGCATTCTACGTCGCCTCTTTTGTATTGTTTGAATATCTTCTGTAAACTAGTACAACAGTTTATTGTAACGATAGACATACTTTGAAGTAAATATTAGGTAAAACAATTAAATTTTATATTATTTCTTTTAATTCACAGACATATTTTCATATGGAACCGAATTTAATTTCTATTCAATATTTACTGCACACAACGCAGGTTAATTCTGACCATTGACATACGGTGGACATGGCAATGAACCACAAGCAGCCTGAACGAAATATAAAACAGCTCCATTTTCGTCTCTGTAACCTGCTGGATCAGCTTCTGGTGCATAGTCCACACACACATATTCTAGTCTGCCCTTTTCTTCGTGATTACTGGACATCAAATATCCTGAATACTCAGCTGTCCCACCAGCGTAACACTCATTCCTGCCTGGTAACATCATAACAACAGCAGGTTGTCGTGTCAAACAGACAGCGCACGGACGTTGTGATCATGAAGTGATTTAGCGTTAGCAAAAGAAAAAATAGTATTGGTGTCGTATGACTGTAGTTGATATTCACTGCCATAAATCCAACCCGCATTTTCCCCTTTTGCAGTATAATTGGCCCAAATGGGGTCGTTGGGTAGGCATAAGAGATTATTTCCGCCACCTGTCTTGTCAAAATTTTGTCCACCAGCCACACACCTTGAATTAGTAAGAATAAATCAAGTAAAAAAGATATTAGGCAAAATTATATATGAAATAACGGAAACATTCATTACAGTTTGACCCTTAAAAGGAGTCATTTTAGTCACGTGTGAACGAATTGTGGTGTATGTGTTAGTGTTTATGTAAGTGTAAGCTGTGTGTTGCTGGATGGGAGTGCGCATGTGTTCGCAGCTGTGCGTTCTCTTCTCTTTATATATATATTTGTGTGTGTGTGTGTTTGTGTGTGTGTGTGGACGGTTAAGTAATCGTGGTTGTGATGTGTATTGCATGGGGTACATGTTCGTGTGTGGATGTCAATAAACGGAGAAAGGAAGGGATATTGTAACGCATGTGGTCGTGATTTCCCGAAATGGAAAAGATGTCGTTCCGTTTGAACGGGAAATTGTGTTGTGATGGGAATTGCATGTGGTTTTGAGTAGAACAATACGAGAGACGGTGACATGCAGAGACTGGTGGGTAAGAGGGGATGAAATACTGTTTAGCCGACCATACGGGTGTGTCTGGCTATATCCATCGGTTTGTCTGGGACGAGTCAGCCTACCACGAGACGGTAATACCACATACTATAATATTATGATCACAGAGATTTTATTTCATGCAAAGCATGAACTGAGGTGGAGTGAATTTTGAAGCTCATTGATGGCGTAGTGCTTAAGAAGATGGACAGCGGAGTGGGCGACCGATAAACGATATGTGTAGGGTTTATAGAGAGCAGATTCACAAAGGATGCAGAATTGGTTGGAGAAGATGTGGGAAGCAATAGCTTTGAATTGGATGTGCCGGCGATACCTTACAAAGATATACTGGACAATTAATGAGGGGAGGTGGTGCATGAAAAAGAGAGGTTTGAGGAATAGGCGATATCGGTAAGGCGGAGAAGATTAGAAGTGCAATATGTACTCACTTGGGATCCCTCAGTGGTACTTGGTCCCTCCATATTTTGGCATAATACATACGGCCCTTAGTTAGCTTTGTCCATTAGTTACAGTGTATGGTTTGTCCAGTCCACATTGTACATTCTGCGTTCATTTGATTAACCCTATACATTCGTTCATCAATTGATTGTAGTCTATAACTACAATCAATAGACACTCTAGTTAATGATAGTCAAGTGGCCACTTTTCAGTTCTGGTCACTCACGTATAATACCACCATCCGTATCCAGTACACTTGATCACCAGTTAGCAGCCTCGGTATTTGATATCTACACTCCTACAAGTCAGCCAGGAGTCCTTGATCGCTGTACTGGATTCCAGTCTAGTCCCTATCTATATTATACGTAGAGATATCTATATTCTGAGGTTAGACAACATCATTTTCACCCTGGTCCGAAGTAGACAACATTTAAATTCTGATTTGACCAAATACCTACAAGAAGTAAGCAGTCTTGTGCAGTCTCAACAGGGTCTATAGGTATCGTTTGAAACGTGATATATCACATGATTTGCTTGAGTGTGCGTGCGTGCGTGTCCGTGTGAGAAACGGAAAGAGAGGGGGCGACAGAAAGAGAAAATGAGAGGAATAAAAAGAGAAGAAGAGAAAGATAAAGAGAGAAAGAGTGAACAGAAGTATAGTTTTATACTAACCGTCATATACAAGGTTTGAATAAGGAGGACAACTTGTTCTGCCCCACCGGGTATACATGATCCGAGACCGGGTTCTGTGAAATTTAAAATGAAATAATTTAGTTTAAAATAAAGAATTCTTGAATCCTATACAAAGGAGTTTTTTGGCTTGGAAGGAATTGATAGAGAGAGATACATTTAGAATTTAAGAGAGAAGAATGAGTGAATGAATGAAAATCAGAATGAAAGAAGTAAATGATTCGCTAAGAATAAATTTTAAACGAAGAAATTAGTCATTTGTCTATTGAGCCTGTTGTTGACGTTGATGTCAACGAATTGAGAGATTATCTCAGAATATCAGAATGTGTATTTGTCTCCCTTAAAAACGGATGTTTTGTTTTGTAGTTGAACTTGGATGTGAGTATTATATATATATATATATATATATATATATATATATATCTTTACTCTTTTTTTCTTTTACTCTTTTATTTGTTTCAGTCATTTGACTGCGGCCATGCTGGAGCACCGCCTTAGTCGAGCAAATCGACCCCGGGACTTATTCTTTGTAAGCCCAGTACTTATTCTATCGGTCTCTTTTGCCGAACCGCTAAGTGACGGGGACGTAAACACACCAGCATCATTTGTCAAGCAATGCTAGGGGGACAAACACAGACACACAAACACACACACATACATATACATATATATACATATTAATACGACATGCTTCTTTCAGTTTCCGTCTACCAAATCCACTCACAAGGCATTGGTCGGCCCGGGGCTATAGTAGAAGACACTTGCCCAAGGTGCCACGCAGTGGACTGAACCCGGAACCATGTGGTTGGTTAGCAAGCTACTTACCACACAGCCACTCCTGCGCCTATATATATAATATATATATATATATATAATATATATATATATATTATATATATATATACATATATATATACATTTATATATATTTGTGACAATAAAAAATGATTAAGTCCTTCTTTTATAGATATGTTGGCATATTATCAATTCTTGGCACCTGATTTGCCATTTACGAAATCAGCTTGGTGTTTGGCGCGACGAGAGTCCGTTTCCTTCCTTCCAGAAGACTAGTATGGCCACCCCAATTATGTGGTGTGGGGCGATTCCACCCAATCAATACTTCTTGCGGTTATCAGCGTCAAAGTGTGCACGGAAGTCTCCTTGTAAGACAAATGACTTTACCCCCAAATATATCCAAAGCTGCAGTGACTTTGTTAAGGAAGCATTTGTATTTGCCCTCGCTATTGGGTGCATTTACTTCCAACAGCTACACCACTCCTTCATTCATAGCGCTTTGTATCGTCCGGTTTTGACAGTCTAATTCTCAATTATGAACGGTTGATCCCATCTGGACCTGCTTCGGTGTTTGGAAGACGCATATTTTGTATTCCGTCCCCATTCATCTCAGATTGAGTTGGGTGGAGACTGCAATATATTTCCCGAATCGTCTCCTCCAATCAAGATCCGGGGGCAACTGCTTTTATCCACTCGATGGATGACGCGGTATGGCTATTTCTTCGAGCCCTTAGCGTTCTGTAAGTATATGCAGCAAACAGCGATGTCAAATACAAATCCTTCCTAAGCAAATTCACCTCAGCTTTACATATATTTGGGGTAAAGTCATTTGTCCTGCAAGGAGAACTTCAGTGCACACCTTGGCACTGATAACCGTGAGAAGGATTGATTGGAAGGAATGTCGTCAGTGAACTTAATGGAGAGGTCATAGCAGCCTTCATTGCAGGATACACTCTCCTCTCTATGGTATAGATATTCTTTTTAAGACAGGGATATTTATAAGGGTGCCTGATTTAGAAATACTTGGTGACAGAGGTTTCTGATAGATTTCGGTCATCTTTCACTCTTTGCTGAACGTTCGGGTAAAAGGAGGGTGGAGTTGTCAACTCGTCACTACCTAAATGTCTAAAAACCTGAAAATTCCTACAGTCTGCAGAACACTGGAATTGGTAAGTCTAGTGCGACCTACAGAATACAGTTGGAAGCCGCAGGGATGCTGGAATCAGAAACGAAAGTGGAGACATTTGCATCCAAATTGAGAGTGACCCGCCTGAATGAAGTTGGACCTCGAAATGGATTCGTGATTGTATTATTTTTTCGGCAGGTTCTTCTTCGTTGAAGGCTTATTTGAGCTAAACTCACTTAAAGTGATAAAGCTGCTGGAAAAGCACGTTCGGCTTGATATTTTCGAAACTTTAATACAGATGGTATTCTCTGAGTGACCCATGTATGCTAGGTGGATGAGACCTCTGGAAAAAACACCAAGGCAATGGTAAATGGGGTGACAATCATAATCTTTCAATTGAGACCAAAGAGTGTATTCTAATTATAGAAAAGTCTACACTAATGTCAGGAAAAGATATGTAGGGAAATTGTCGCGCCCAAGATTACCGTCTTGGACGAAGTACACCCGACCAGAGATTCGTTCAAGACTGATCTTCCAGCCAACATTGAATTATTTCCAAGGTTTATACGCTGTAAACCACGGAAAGGCTCAAGATCACGTGCCCTGGGGCATGTTGCGGATGGTTTACCAGGAGGGTGAGTTTAATGGGTAAATACTGGTTGCCATAAAATACTTATATGGATGTTCAAATGATTGTATTTATGAAGAGGGCTTGGTACAATTATCGACGTAGCACTGCATGTATACTCATATACACACAATAAAAGGCATATAAGTATATAAGAATAACATTTTATTTAGGAAATTATTGTAAAGTAGAACATAGTTTAAAATAAATTCAGGCAAGTGTCTTAGTATATATTATTGTGGACATATGGATAGTAATGTGGAACTAATTCAAAGTTGGTGAAATTATAAATCATTAGTTAATGAGTCACGGGTAAAGACTTTAGCCATAAAATTAGTTCTTACTTGTGTGTGTGTCATCAGGTTTATCGTCGAGAATTTCTTGGAGATGAAACGGTTCTTTGAAAAAATAGAAATAGCATCATATAAATAGAACTTCAGGATATTTATTATCGTTGAACTTAAAACAATGCAATAGATAACAACCATTCGGACAGGTATCATTGCAACACAACCATGTCAACCCCTTAGGAATCTTCTAGAAGGCGCTTCAATTCAGTCAAAACGACTTCTTGAACATATCAGACAATACAACTCTGCTGCATTTCAAATGACACTCGTTTGGTGAATCTAAGAAGATAGATAAACATGAATTTACGCCCACCCCACGTCAAAGTTCAAGGGCAATATATGCCTACACGCGCACACACACAAATGAACAACCACAGTTCCTCCAAATTTACTCTATCTGATGTGAGGACAACAAACCCGACGTGAAGTGTCAAAATTTTCCGATGATGGGCCGTGTTAGACACAGCGCACACTGCTGCAAAGGAAGTATATCCACTGACAGCATTTCGGTGCGTTCAAAAATCACACAAACCCCACCTCCAATTTGCATGACAGGTTAGGGCCTGAAACACTCCAACGGACGCATAGCATGTTGCTTAGTCGAGTTAGCCCAGCATTTACTCAACAAATGTTTTGTTGTCAATGTTGCACTTTCCCATATCACCTGTTTCAAAATGACTGGAATATATTATATACCATCTTTGCCATTTGAATCCCCAGCAATACCGGGTATGTCTTCAAGTACACACACACACACGCACACATACACACACACACACACACATATACACACACATATTTCTACACATATATATTATATATATACACTCACACATGTATATATATAGTTAAATTTAATCTAAACAAGAAAGCACTAAAAAACACAACAATGCGAGGACGTGGAAGAAATATAGTAATATTTGACGCTTAGGAAGAAGGAAGGAGGAGGGTTTAACGTTTCGAGCAGAGCTCTTCGTCGGAAACATATGAGGAGGGAAGACAGAGGAAAAAAACGCCAACGTACACACGCACACACGTCACATTTTGAATGACCGGAAGAAAATTGGGAAGAAAAGTTCTTTCAAAGACAGGAGAGTGGTAGAGGATGAGGAATGTGTGTGTAAGTATGGATAAGAGCGTGATCGTAGGTCTGCATGTCCGTGTGTGTGTATGTGCGTATGTGTCAATGATGACACGTGTGTGTGTGTGTGTGTGCATGTGTGTGTGTATGTGTGTGTGGTTGTGGCTGTTAAACTTTGCGTGTTGTAGGTTAGTAGTGTTAAGATCAAGGATAAGGAATTGGGCGTGGCTCCTTTTGTCTCTACCCCAGGTCAAGTAGTAGGTACCGCTAGTGTGAAGTATGTGTGTGTGTGCGTGTATGTATATGTATCGTGTGTGTGTTTTGTTTGTAGTGTGTGTGTGTGTATGTATGTGTGTGTTCGTGTGTGTAGGCGTAGAGTTAGGGTGTTTGGCGAATAACTGTGCTTTACTTTCTGTATGTGTGCGTGTGTGTATGTGTGTATGTGTGCAATGATGACACATGTGTGTTTGTGTGTGTGTGTATGCGTAGAGTTTGGGTGTGTGGCGAATAACTGTGCGTTTGTGTGTATACATGTATGTATAATTGTGTGCGTGTTTGTATATTTGTGTGCCGTGTGTATGGGATGTATGTGTGGGTTCATTTATGTGTGTGTATGTATGTGCATGCGTCTCACATGTTCATGTAGCTGTGTGTGCGCGTACACGTGGTTTGTATGTGTGTGAGTAAGCGTATATAGGTGTATATACCTGTATCCGTGGATGTGAGTTTTCGGTGTGTGCATTCGTGTTTGTGTGTGTTGTGCGCATGTTTTTGCGTGCGTGTGTGTGTGTCTGTGTCTATATCTGTATACGGATGTGTATGTGTGTGTGCGCGTGTAGGCATATATTGCGTGTATGTATAGTATCGGTGTGTATGTGTGTGTATGCGTAGAGTTTGTGTGGTGAGTAACTGTGCGTTTGTGTGTATACATATATATGCATGCGTGTGTGTAGGGTTTTTTTTAAAGTTGTGTGGGCGTAATGTGCGTGCGTGTGCTTGTGTGCGTGTGTGCGCTAAAGTACGTGTATGTGCGTGTGTGTCTGTGCCCATGTGTGTATAAGTGTGTGCGTATCTGTATGAGTATTGTTCGTTAAAGGTATATGTGGACATCTGTGCTGGTGTGTGTGTATGTACGTGTGGATGCGTGTGTGCGTGTGTATTGTGTGCGTATGATGCATATATCTCCGTGATCACCGTTACAGAGTAGGCTATCAGTTGTTGCTACATATCGCTGGTCACAATTGCTTTCGCATTGTTTTAACCTTCAAATGACGCCACCCTGCTGGCTAAGCGAGCGGGCCACAGAAGAAAGAGTGATCACAACAACCCAACTCACTGAGCTTCGTGCAGCATTAAACACTCACAACGCCCAGTCTGGGAATCGAAACCGCGATCCGGCAACCATGAGACCGCTGCCCTAACCCTAACCTGGGCCACTGCGCCTCCACACAGACATATATATATATATATATATATAATACATTATATATATATATATTATATATATATATATATATATATTATATATAATATATATATATATAGATGTAGGTCCCGGGTTGAGTCGGGGTTAACCACAGTAAATAAGGTACTCAATACACAGCAGAGTAAATTAATTTATTTTATAGAAGGAGCTTCTACAGGACTAGAACTGTTTCATTCAAAAGAAATCATCAGGAAGCCTCCGATATATATATATATATATATATATATATATATCTATATATATATATATAAATACATATCAATATATAGGTATACACGTAAATATCACAAATATACGTATCTACTTATAGGCATACACACCACAAACGCACACATATATGTGAGTGGACATACACTGTATAGTGTGATTGTTCGTGTACAATTGAGCACGTGTGTCTGTGTGCGTGCGTATGTGTGTTGTTTGTGTTTATTTGTGCGGGTGTTTTTTGTCCGTTGTCCTGTGTGTAATGTATTTACATTCGTTCTTACATATTGTCATATAAAAACCAACGTGAATTACAGTCAAACATTACGAAATTCACCGATCTACATTGGCACTCGCACGTTTTATTTTCAGTTGAAAGAAAAGATTAAAAAAAACTCGCCTCACTTCCGTTTCCTGATGGAGAGAAATAGATAAATGTGTGTAAATATGTACGTATTCCTATGTGTGCGTGTGTGTGTGTTTTGTATGTGTCTGTTTCTGGTGCGTGTGTGTAAGTGTACATCTAGATATAATACTTAACACTAATATTAATAGGGCTAAACGTTGCAGCGACAGGGCATGGCCATGCTAGAACCCCACCGTTAAATTTTTTCCGTTACGCACTTATTTCCCTCTCCAGGATTAAGTCTGGTGAAAGAGCGATCGGACAGGAGTACAATTACACCCTTCTTTGTGTTTACTTGGGATGTGTGTATATGTATGTATATATAGATATATATATATGCAAAAAAAGAAAATGGAGAAACGTATCTAAATCAATCATCAACCATCAGATAATACCCAATCAATACTTTATTAAACCATTACATAACAGCAATGACATTATACATAATATATTGCAAATATAACTAGACATGGAAATAGAAATAGAATATAGGATTACATCATATCTGACAGATATATATATATATCCATATATATATATATATATATATATTATATATATAATATATATATATATAGATAGATAATATACATAGATAGACGATAATAGATAGATATTATAGATAGATAGATAGATAGATAGATAGATAGATAGATAGATCGATAGATAGATATATAGATAGATAGATAGATATGTCTGTACATACATACGTAACTATATATGTGTGTAGTATATATGATATGTATATATATATATATATTGATTTGTGTGTGTGCGTGTGTGTGTGTATACCACACATAGTGTGTATGTATCTATGTTTTATGTATGTTGTCTGTTATTGTCGCACCGCTATCGATTCTCAACTGATGTCGGTGTGTTTACGTCCCCGTTACATAGCCGATCGTCTAGAGATACCGATAGAATGAGCAATAGCTACAAGGAATAATTCCTGAATTCGATTTGTTCTACTGAACGCAGTGCCCTAGCATGGCCGCAGTCAAATGACTGAAACGGTTAAATGAATATATTTATATACAAACACACACACACACACACACACCACACATACATATATATATATAGAAAAGATAAATAGAGAGAGAGAGTGATAGACAGAGAGATACAGTGATGATACACACACGCATGTATTTGTTTGTATATATATATCCATATATGTTCAGGCACTAATATTTCATATATGTATATTTATATACATATATTGTATGTTATATATACAATTATACGTATATGTATATATCTGTATATTTAGTGTGGTGCGCCTGTGTGTTCGTGTGTGATTACGTGTGTGATCTTATGTGTGTGGTGTGCTCCATAGGAACATATGTACATGGTTCATGCATACATCCTTACATACATCCATCCATCCATCGGTACATACATACATCCACATATTAATACATACATACGTAAATGCATACATACATACATGCATATAAAAATCATAAAGACATACATATATTAACACAAATCCATGACTTACCGTTTTCGATTTCTCTTCCATTTTTCCTATTCTTGAATCTTGATGAAGAATCACGATCGTCAGAACGAGAAGAACCCCAAAAGCTATGAGAGAAGAATGGAATAACGCTGCGAAATATTCCTGGACAGTTGTGCGAAATCCATTCTGGTGACAGTTGTCGGCCGTACGTGATACTTCGTGTGGCTTCAACAAAAGAGAGGATGCGAGGTTTAAGCTGAAGACCTGTAACTGAATTCCACGTATTTATTGAGCGCACAACAACCCAGCTCTGGCATAGAGTCTTATCGTAAATTTATGAACCAATGCGATTGGTGGAACTGTAAAAGCGGGTGTGTGAACTATCTGACAGGTTTAATTATTGGAAAGAGATGGTTTGATGTTGTCACACAATAATTAGCAAATATTCTGATGAATGAGAGACACGTGTAAGGTGAAATGATTCCTCTGTCTGGATATATTATGATATATTTATTTACTAATGTTTTTATTTAATTTATTTGTTATTATTGGGAAGCTGTTTGTAATATTCAGTGTGGGAAGTATTTCGTTCAACCGACGAATACACAGACACACACTTAAAAACACACCTGACGCGCAAACACACACTGAAACACACACACAGAGACACTGGCACACAAACACTCGTGCACACTGACATAACATACCACACACACACTGACACACACACACACACACTGACACACACACACACACATACCTACACCACACACACAACGACACACATACACACGAACACACTTTCATACATACCATACACACACACTGACACACACACACACACACTAACATACACACATACTGACACCACACACAGTGACGCACACACACTTACAGACACAACACACACACACACACACACACTGACACACACAAACACACACACACACGCTGACATACACACACAATGACACACACACACCTACACACAGACACACACATGCATGCAAACAAACCCACACCAACACACGCACACTGTATACACACACACACTGACACACACATACACATACACACACTGTACACACACACACACCACACACTGACATACTGACACCCACACTACACACACACATAAACACACACACACACTGACCAACCACACACACTGACAGCACCACCACACACCCTGAATACACACACATACACACACACACTGCACAAACACACACACACACACTGACACACACCACACACACACAAAACACTGACATACACACATACACACACACACACAGAAACACCAGACTGACACACACACACTGACACACACAACCACTGACACACACACACTGAACACACACACACTACACACAACACTCAACATACTGACACACCCATACAGTGACGCACACACACTGACACACACACACCTGACACTCACACACCATTGACATACAACACACTCACTGACACACACACACCTACACCACACACACACATCAAACACACACACAGCACACACACCCACACACACACACTGATACACCACACACTGACACACACACACACAACACACCACACACTGACACTCACACCACACACTGACATACACACATTGACACACACACACACACAAACATGCAAACACACAAACACCCACCCACACACACACACTGACACACACACACACACACACATACAACACACAAATCACACCCACTGACATACACACACACACACACTAAGACACACAACACACTGACACACACACACGCACACATACAACCCACGCATACAAAAACCCACACACACACACAACACACACAAGGAAAGATGCGGCACGTACGAGCGACCGCAGTTACAGTTGGGCACAAGGTTGAAGTCACTCCTCTAGCGAAGAATTTATGAAAGAGAAATACCGAAGGGAGAGTACACTCACGACAGACTCCAGCCTGGCGCTCTAATGGCGTCACTTACCGTTGTTGTTGACTATGTTTTAGTTAAAGCTATGGCTTTAAGTTTGTCCAGATATTCCCCTCTTCGGTATTTTCTTTTGATATAGGCTGAAGTGAGACCTGATAGGGAGCAGCACTGTTTTTTGCCATTAGCACATTTTAACGAACCCAAAAATTGCTTATGCCTGATACTGAGAGCGCTATAACTGTTCACTGGAAACGCCATGTTGAATGTTTCCATATATTCATTTGTCAATTTGCATTTCGTGCTTTCATATTACTTAATTATTATTCTTTTCTCTAGCTTTTTCACAATCGACAAGACATTCTTAATGGCACGCAATTAATCGGACAAAACAAAACGTGCTGCCACACACAGATCCCTCTTTCCACGGATACCTTCGTTTATCTGGCAGCCATTCTACAAACTCCCACATACAAGGAGCATCATGCTGGGTATAGTGTGAAAGACTCAACATGTTGCACTGATGATCCACCTAATGTATATATTTATTTACTAATGTTGTAATTAATTTTATTTTGTTATTCTTGGGAAACTTTTTAATATTCAGTGGGGAGTACGCTTCGTTCAACAGACGAATACACATACACAAAACACCCACACACACACACACACACACACACACACACACACAGACACACACACACACACCTGGCACACACAAACCACCAGCACACACTGACACAAACTCCAACACACACACCCACACCCACAGACAGACACACACACACACAAACACGCAGACACACACTCACACACACACACAAACACACACTCACACACATACACCCGCACACACTTACATATAGACACACACACTGACACACACCCACACACTGACATACCACAAACACACTGTCACACACACACTGTCACACACACACCACGACACACACACATACACATTGACACTCACAACACAAATACAACACGCACACACACTGTCACACACACACAACTGACGCACACACACACACTACATACATACACACACCACACACTGACATACACAGCACACACTGACATACACACTGACACCACACACACACACACACACACACACATACACGTACACTGACACACATACAAACGCCACACTGAAATACATAACCACACACACAGACCCTGACACACATACACACACACCACACTGACATACACACAAACTGACACACACATACAATCACACACACTGACACTCAAACACACACAAACACTGACATAAACCACACCACACACAACATTGACACACACACTCACACACGCTGACACGTACACATTGATCCACACACACTGACACACAACACACACTGACACCCACACACACACAGACACACAACACACACACACTGACACACACACACACACATACACACACACTGACACTGACGCACACATACTGACACTCACACTGACACAACACACACACACACACACCACACACCACTGACATGACACACACGCTGACACACACACACACACTGACACACACAGAGTGACACACACACACACCGACACCACACACTCACTGACACAACACACACACACACACACACCACACACACACACATACACACACACACCAGAAGGAAGATGCGAACCCGTACCCGACCGCAGTTACTTTGGGGCACAAGGTTGAAGTCAACTCCTCTAGCGAAGTATATTATCAAAGAGAAATACCGAAGGGAGGTAACTCACGACAGACTCCAGCCTGGCGCTCTAATGGCGTCACTTACTCGTTGTTGTTGACTATGTTTAGTTAAAGCTATGGCTTTAAGTTTGTCCAGATATTCCCCTCTTCGGTATTTTCTCTCTGATTACGGCTGAACTGGAACCCGATAGGGAGCAGCACTGGGACTGATATGCTGTTTTAGCAGCTTTTTGCACAGAATTTGCGTTTAGAGTTTGAAATATGCCATTATCACATTTTAACGAACCTAAAAATTGCTTATGCCTAATACTGAGCGCTAATACTGTTCACTGGAAACGCCATGTTGAATGTTTCCATATATTCATTTGTCAATTTGCATTTCGTGCTTTCATATTACTTAATTATTATTCTTTTTCTCTAGCTTTTTCACAATCGAGCATTCTTATGGCACGCAATGAATCGGACAAAAACGTGCTGCCACCCACAGATCCCTCTTTTCCACGGATACCTTCGTTTATCTGGCAGCCATCTACAAACTCCCACATACAAGGAGCAATCATGCTGGGTATAGTGTGAAAGACTCAACATGTTGCACTGATTCCACCTAATGTATATTTTATAAGTCGTCTTCCTTTCCTTACTAAGTCGTTTATGTGTGTTACAGTTATTGTATGCATGTATCTCGAAGCAAGTTCCTCTTCTGCGAGTTTGATAGTTTTATGTTACAGACGGAGATAATTTTTTGAACTCGATGTTTTTGTGTGGTGTTGCTGTAGTTTCGGTTGATGCCGTTCTTGAAGTCTACTCTTATTATTCTTGGTGGTTTCACATTTTATTTTGGCACATCAGATTTCAGGAACGATGAGAGGCTGCGTGTGTAATGTGACGCGAGGCTGTGTGTGTGTGATTTTTGTAGAAAAGCTGGAATATGTGAATGTAGGTTGAAAATAGTTCTTCGTGGGACGTGTACTTGTACCCTTGTCGAAAGTGTTTCGTGAAAACTTCAATGTGTTAGTAACCTGACAAGTAGTAAGGTTGTCAACATTTATTAGTAATATCCGCGATTGGATTGCAGAGCTTTCATCGCATCGATTGTAGTTACAATGATACGTATGGGAGTATTTTTTTTATTAATACCCCTCATGATTTAGTGATGTTAGTTATAAGCTTTTATCGTGTTTTCTGAAGATTGATCATGAAAGGGGATATATTTGTACGGATGTTTCATTTGGGGATTGTTTTCATTTTAAGACGGAATACAACACACACATTTAAACGAATCATCATTTTATTTCAAAATTTAAATTTAAATAACTGAACCTCATACAATGTATTCTAGAATCATTCTCTGAGGATTACATCGTTCTCTTAAACTATTTGTCACATTCTATGACGTCTCTGTTGTTTCGTTTTTGAATATTTATTTCTGAAACTTGTAGCAGCAATTTATTTAACGACATATATTAGTTGGATAAAATACTGCGAAACACAATTACAAGAAACGTATATGTTGCTTTATTATATTATATTTTATGATTCGCCAACATAAATTTCATGTAAAAACGAATGTAAATTCGATTCAGTATTTACTGCACACAACGCAGGTTAATTCTCGACCATTGACATACGGTGGACATGGCAATGACCACCAGCAGCCTGAAACGAATATAAAGAGCTCCATTTTCGTCTCTGTAACCCGCTGGATCAGCTTCTGGTGCATAATCCACACACCATATTCAAGTCTGCCCTTATGACCAGACCCTCGGTCATCAAATATCCTGAATATTCAGCTGTCCAACCAGCGTAACACTGTGTCCTGGCTGGTAACATCATAAAACAGCAGGTTGTTCGTGTCAAACAGACAGCGCACGGAACTTGTGATCATGAATTGATTCAGCGTTAGCAAAAGAAAAGAGTTTATTTGAGTAGTGGGATATTTCATATATTCACTGCCATAAATGTAACCACCTTCTTCAACTTCTGTCGTATAATTGGCCCAATGGGATCGTTAGGTAAACACAAAGATTACTTCCGCCACCTGTTGTGGTCAAAGAATTGTCCACCAACCACACCTTGATTGGTAAGAATATCAAGTAAAAAGATATTAAGCACAATTATATATGAACTAACGGAAACATTCATTACATTTTAACCCTTAAAGAGAAGTCATGTTTACTCGCGTGTGAACGAATTGTGGTGTATATATTAGTGTTATATGATTGTAAGCTGTGTGATACTGTATGCACGAGAACGTAGCAGTGCATTTGCATCTCTTTAACATAATATATATATATTATATATATATATAATATATATATATATAATATATATATATATATCAAAGTAAGTAACAAGGATATCCAGAGATAATGCAGTACAATTGTTTCATGCAACTCCATTTAATTGAACAAACAATAATCACATCAATTTAAAATATAGAGGAATCTTCAGCTGCACAAAACATAGGATTTAATTAAATTAAACAGATTGACACATTAGTATAATTATACCTAAAATCTCCAAGAAGTTAAGGAGATACTCAAAGATCACGTTGTCTCTACTTCAGCATAGAAGTTAATAAAATTATCAAGAATTTATGAATACTTATGAATAGAAAAATATTCAACAATTTCTATCCTTTTGTTATAATATTCTTCTAAATATTCTTTGGAAAACCCTAAACTTCAACTGTATTCATAGCAACATTGTTTAAAATATTTAACTATATATATGATAAGACCTTCCGTTCATTGTCATAGTCTGGCAGATATATTAACATAACATATATACATATATAGATATATAATATATATATATATATATATATATACATATATATATATATATAATATATATATATCTATATATCTATATATATATATAATATGTATGTATATCTATATATACATATAAATATATATGTATATATATATATATATATATATATAGTATAGAAATTCGGGTGAGTACTTGATAATTATAAGCACCTGTGTATACCGATTGGTGGTGTAGGTGGTGGAGTAATTTGATCAAAATAAAAACAAGATGCGAAGATTCAGCGGTACATATGTTTCGGGCCTTTATTAGACAGATTTATAACAATGCATAATGTATGTCTGTGGCCTTCTTCAGCCGCGCACAACAACTTCCACAAGGACATGTGTTTACATCAAATTCTTGTTGGGGATGCAAATCCTCTCATTCGCGTACGACATAATGCGGCAGCAGCATAGAATATGTATATGCGTATGTGTGTGTGTATGTATATGTATGTGCACATATGTGTACGTATATGTACATATATATATATATATATATATATGTGCGTGTGTGTGTGTGTGGGGGGGTGTGTGTATGTGCATATATGTTTCCCTGCATTTTCCTCCTATATATACAAATTTTGTCTCCCATACATGACTTCTTTTCCCTAAATATTTCTTCTCCTACACCCATATCTTCCTATAATAGTCTCTTTACTTCCCTATATCTATACCCTTTCACATTTCTAACTCGGATGTTGAACGCACACCGCCAAACTCCACTTCCCCACCCTCCAATTTTCAGTTCCCCCCGCCCGCCCCTACGTGGACACATTTAACACACACCTCTAACTTTCAACCACCTTCATCTCATGTTAAATTATATTTTTATCTTATTTTATTTTATTTTATTTTACTCTTATTCTACTTCCATTTATTCTCATTTCATTTTCATCTCTTACCTTAACTCTTATAATTTTTATAATTTTTATATTTCATTTCTAACTATTACATTGTATTTCTTATTATACTGTATTCTTACTTTATTTCTAATTTTTAATTTACCCTTACCCCTCATTCTTACCCCTAACTTATCGCTTTAACATCTCTATATATGTTTATTTACTTACCTATAGATCCACTTTTGACTATGCGAGCGTCCGTGTACGTATGTATACGCATACATACATAAACGCGCGCATATATGTACATGCATATTTTGATATCTTATAGCTATACCCATATGTCTCTGTGTGGTGTGTAGGTGTATGTGTGCACGCACATACGTACCACAGCCGTGTTGTGTGTACACGCATAGACGTGATTCCTTACATACGCTCTTATATACATCCTTTAATATCTTATATCTAGACCTGGAAGCGTGGGCATATGCGTGTGTGTTGTGGGGATGGGCGCGCGTAATGTACATGTGAGTGTGTACACGTATAGTGTCCGTGTATACATGCGGATATTCTGTTGTATGTATGTATGTGTACCCGTACGTGTGGGTGTGTGTGTGTTTATATGCATGTTTACACGCGAGTGCGTGTGTATGCTTATAGGCTTGGAGGCGTATATGTACGCGTGTATATGGTTGTGTGTATCCATGTGGTATGTATGTACTAGAAGTCCAAATAATTCAAGGAACCAGATTAAACGCTCAACAACTCTGATTTACAACGCATTAGGTCCCCAGACGAAACTGTTGATTTACTGACAATTCTACAACTAAATTTTATCAATATCCTGACCACCATGCTTGGTCCTTAACCTCTATACATCCCTTATCTTATATTTTTTTTTATATCTTGTTACATTTTTATCATGTTATTTTACTACTTTTATTTTTATTTCTATTTCTATTTTTACTTTATAACCTTATGCCTTTACATTTATTTATATTTCTTTATATTTCTTTATATTCTTTATACCCCCTTTACATCTCCTTATATCTCTTTATATCTTTATGCTCTACATTTTTATATTTTTCTATACTTACACTTTTTATACATTTTTTATCCCTCGTCCTGAATTCTCGCCCCTCCATCTTCACGTATATACATGTATTTATTTATTACATTACTTCAACATCCATTTTTCCTCATCCTACATTGAGAGAAGCAAGAGATGGACGCTTCAATTCTATGCTGCTGCCGCATTATGTCGTACGCGAATGGGAGGATTTGCATCCCCAACCAAGAACTTTTGATGTAACACATGCCCTTGTGGAAGTTGTTGTGCGCGGCTGAAGAAGGCCACATACATACATTATGCATTGTTATATAAATCTGTCTAATAAAGGCCCGAAACAATGTACATACTACCGCCGCGCTGAATCCTTCGCATCTTGTTTTTATTTTGATATATATATATATATATAATAATTATATATATATATATATATATATAATATATATGTATATATATGTATATATATGTTGTGTTTATACGGGTAAGTATTTGACGTTATGACGTGGATTATTATGTATGTTACCATGGGGAAGTGTTTTTGCGTGGATGTTAATAGAAGAGAAAAAGAAAGGAATTCTGTAACGCATGTACTCGTGTTTACCCGAAATGGAAAAGGTTTTCACGAGTGAACGGGGATATTTTTTGGTGATGGAAGCGCGACCGAAAAACATACGTATAGGGTTTTATAAAGAGCAGATTCAGAGCATTTCTAAGGAATGTGAGGTTGATTGGGGACGCAGTTTGTAGCAGCAGTTTTGAATTGGAAGTTTCGGAATACCTTACAAAGATATACTACTGGAATTAATGAGGTGATGTGGTGCCTGAAAGAGCAATGTTAGCGATAGGACGATTTCGTGAGGCAGAGAAGAATAGAAGTGCATTCTGTACTCTGTTGTGTTCTCTCACTAATATTAGTCTCTCTATTTTACTTAATGAATACAGTCCTTAGCTTTTTCCATCACTTAAAGCATTGGCTTGTCCAGTCCTCATTCTACATTGGTGTGTTTATTCCCTTTAACCATTTACAGTCACTGTCATCAATTCTAATAGACTCTATTCAATTTAGCCCACACCTACGATCATTGCGCATTCTAGTTTAAAATAGTCAAGTGGCCACTATTCAGCTCTGGTCACTCACGTACAATACCACCATCCGTAGCCTGTACAATTGATCACCAGTTAGCATCCTTTTCACTTGGTCCGTAGTAGACAACATATAATATTCTGATATGACCAAATACCCACAAAGGAGTAAGCAGTCTTGTGTAGTGGTCTGTATAGTCTACAGGTATAGACGTTTGAAACGTGACATACCATAAGAGGATTTGAGAATGTTTATGTTAGACAACCCGACAAAGGTTGACTGTGTGTGCGTGTGCGTGAGAGAGAGGGTTAGAGAGAAAGAGAGGCAACAAAAAGAGAGAATGAGAGGTATAAAAAGAGAACAAGAGAAAGACAAAAAGAGAATGAGAGATCAGAATATAAATTATACTAACCTTCATATACAAGTTTTGAATAAGGAGGACAAGTTGTTCTGCCCCACCGGTATACAATGATCCGAGACCGGGTTCTGTGAAATTAAAATGGAATAATGTAGTTTAAAAGAAAGAATTGGGGAATCATTTACAAAGTAGATTGTGGATGAGAAGGAATTGATGGAGAAGAGAAAATTATAGAATTTAAGAAAGAACGAGTGAATGAATGAAAGTCAGAACGAAAGATGTAAATAATAAGAATAAATTGTAAAGAAAGAAAAAAGACATTTGTCTGTTGAGCCCTGTTGGTGACGTTGATGTCAAAGATTTGAGAGATTAATCTCAGAATATCAGAATGTGTATCGGTCTCCGCTATGAACGGATGTATGTATGATACGTAACACTTGGGTATGAGTATATATACTTCTCAATAGAATAATGATAAAACTCAATAGAATAATGATAAAATATTCGCCAGGTGCGAATATTCATCGGTCAATTACAAATATCAGTTTGGAACTCGGCGCAAATAAGGCCATCATAACTACAATATGAAATAACACCATACCGCATCATTTGTCGATTTAGTTAAAAGACATCGCATCCGTATCTCGAGTAGAGGAGTCCGATCGATAAATGTATAGCACAACCCACCCAATACCGGTGCAACCAGCAAGAAGCCTGCAATTAATCTGGCGTGCGTGGGGTGGAGCTAAAAATTGACGGTCTCAGGACACGAAAGCAGATCAAGAAGGGAACAACCTTTAATAATTGAGAATTAAAACGTCAAAATTGTTAGATATAATCTGTAAGATTATATCCGGTGTCTAGAAAATCGGTTTCCTCCTCTACAAAATTTCGTTTCTCCGATAGCGTACACCTGGATATAGGCTTGAAACTCCACTACGCAACGTGGTGCCACAATGTCTGCACAGGTGGGAAGGTGGATAGATACTCTCAATCCCCAGCTTTCGGATTGTATAATGGAGTGAAACCTACTAGGTGTGAGGGTTCACCTCTTGAAAACTAAGGCTGAATATGAAAGACCACTGTGGCTGTTGAAAGTATATGCAGCAAACAGCTAGGTCAAAATACAAATCCTTCCTAAGCAAATTCATCTCAGCTTTAGATATATTTGGGGTAAAGTCATTTTTCCTGCAAGGAGACTTCAGTGCACACCTTGGCACTGATAACCGTGAGAAGGATTGATTGGAAGGAACGTCGTCAGTGAACTTAATGGAGAGGTCATAGCAGCTTCTGTGCAGGATACACACTCTCCTCTCTATGGTATAGATATTATTTGAAGACAGGGATATTTATAAGGGTCCCTGGTATAGAAATACTTGAGACAGAGGTTTCTGATAGTGTTCGGTTCATCTTTCACTCTTTGCTGAACGTTCGGGTAAAAGGAGGGGTGGAATTGTCAACTCGCACTACCAACATATCTGAAAACCTGAAAATTTCTACGGTCTGCCGAACACTGGAAATTGGTAAGTCCAGTGCGACCTACAGAATACAGTTGGAAGCCGCAGTGGATGCTGGATCAGAAACGAAAATGTGGAGACTTTTGCATCCAAATTGAGAGTGACCCGCCTGAATGAAGTTGGACATCGAAATGGATTCGTGGTTGTATTATTATTTTCGGCAGGTTCTTCTTCGGTCGAACGCTTATTTGAGCAAAACTCACTTAAAAGTGATAAAGCTGCTGGTGAAAAGCACGTTCGGCTTGATATTTTAGAAACCTTGAATACAGATGGTATTCTCTGAGTGACACATGTACGCTAGGTTGATGGACCGATTCAAAAAACACCAAGGCAATGGTAATATGGTGTGATAATCACAATTTTTCAACAGAGACCAAGTAGCGTGTTCTAATTATAGAAAAGCCTACACTAAATGACAGTAAAAGATATTTAGGGAAATTGTCACGCCCCAAGATTACTGTCCAGGACGCACTACACAAAAACCCGACCACATAGTCGTTCAAAGACAGATCTTCAAGAAATCGTTGAAGCATTTCCAGATTTATTCGCTGTAAACCACGAAAATGCACACGATCACGTGCCCTGGGGCATGTTACGGATGGTTTACCAGGAAGGTGATTTTAATGGTTGCCATAAAGTACTTATATGGATGTTCAAATGATTGTATTTATGTAAAAGTCGAAATTTTTCAACGAGAAGGTTTCACTTTGTTGAAGTGTGCATTGTTAGTGCACCTTCTCACATTCTTTTTGTGATCTGGTTGAATATGCGCAGCCATTGTGGTAGAGGTATCCCAATCCATCTCTACGTGATCGGTCGACTGTTATTTGCAGACGACATGCTGCTACCTGATTCGTCTGATGGTCACCAACAACGTGCACTGAATTGGTTGGCTGCCGAGTACCCCAAGGAAGGATTGACAAATACGCACTGTGTCGGAAAGTGAAACATCATTATTTCGGGTCTCTATTCACGAACGATTGGAAGCACAAGAGTGGTCAGAATGCTGAATTGTAGATATAAACGCAGTGAAGCGCCAGCTCGGGCATTTGATTCTCAGATGAAGAGGGCTTGGTACAATTATCGACGTAGCACTGCATATATACTCATAAACACGCAATAAATGGCATAGTATATAAAAGCATTTTATTCAGGAAATTATTGTAAAGTACAATATAGTTTGAAATAAATTCAGGCAAGTGTCTTAGTATATATTATTGTGGACATAAGGATAGTAATGTGGAACTAATTCAAAGTTGGTGAAATTATAAACCATTAGTTAATGAGTCACGGGTAAAAGACTTTAGCCATAAAATCAGTTCTTACTTGGTGTGTCATCAGGTTTATCGTCGAGAGATTTCTTGGAGATGAAACGGTTCTGTGAAAAAATAGAAATAGCATCATATAAATAGAACTTCAGGGTATTTTAGTATCGTTTAGAACTTAAAACAATGCAACATATTCGGACATATCATTGCCAACACTACCATCTCAACCCCTAGTAATCTTCTAGAGGGCGCTTCCATCCAGTCAAGGATTTTCTGAACAATATCAGACAATAAAAATCTGAATTTCAAATGACATCCTTTGGTGAATCTAAGAAGATAGATAAACATGAATTACGGGGCCGACGTCAAAGTTCAAGGGCAAGTCTATCCCCTCATTGTTCTCTGGTACCGCGCGATGAACAAACCAAATTTCCTCCAAATTTACTCTATGAGAGATGTAGGACATCAAACCCGACGTGAGGTGTCAAAATTTCCGATGATGGGTCGTGCTAGACACAGCGCACACTGCTGCAAAGGAGAGTGTATCCACTGACAGCTTTTCGGTGCGTTCAAAATCACAGAACCCCACCTCCAATTTTGCATGACATGTTAGGGCCTGAAACACTCCAAACGGACGCAGAGCATGTTGCTTAGTCGAATTAGCCCAGCATTTACTCTACAAATGTTTTGTTGTCAATGTTCCACATTCCCATATCACCTGTTTCAAAATGAGTGGAATATATTATATACCACTTTGCCATTGTAGTCCCCAGCAATGCCGGGTATTTCTGCTAGTAAACAACACACACACACACACAACATACACATATACACACACATATTTCTACACATAATCTATATCTATATCTATATCTATATATATTATATATATATATATATATATAATATATATATAATATATATATATATATATATACATGTATATATATACTTAAATTTAATCCAAACAAGAAAGCACAAAGAACACAGCCACGTGAGGACGTGGAACAAATATAGTATCATCGGACGCTCAGGAAAGAAGAAAGAAGGAGCGATCAACGTTACGAGCGGAGCGCTTCGTCGGAACATACGACGAGAAAGATCCAGAGGAGGGAAAACAGAGGAAAAAAATCGCCAACGATCCACACGCGGTCACATTTTGAATGACCGGAAGGAAACGGGTGAAGAAAAGTTCTTTCAAAGACAGGAGAGTGGTAGAGGAGGAGGAATGTGTGTGTAAGTGTGGATATGTGCGTTTGCGGATATCTGCGTGTGCGTTGTGTGTATGTTTGTATAGTGCAATGATGACACGTGTGTGTGTGTGTGTGGTGGTTGTGGCTGTTATTCTTTGCGTGTTGTAGGGCTAGTAGTGAAAGGTCAAGAAGAAGGAATTGGCGTGGCTCCTTTTGTCTCTACCACAGGTCAAGTAGTAGGTACTGCTAGTTTGAAGTATGTGTGTGTGTGCGTGTATGTATATGTATCATGTGTGTGTGTGTTTTGGTAGTGTTTCTGGTGTAGTATGTGTGTTTGTGTGTGTGTATGCGTCGAGTTGGGTGTGTGCATTCGTGTGCTTTGTGTGCGTGCGTATGTGTGCGCATGTTTTTGCGTGTGTGTGTGTGTCTGTGTCTATATGTGTATACGTATGTGTATGTGCGTGTGCGCGTGTAGGCATATATTGCGTGTATGTATATGTATCGGTTGTATGTGAATTTGTGCATGCGTGTGTATGTGGGTTTTTATGGGTTGTGTGGGTGTAATGTGCGTGCGCGTGCTTGTGTGCGTGTGTACGCTTAAGTACGTGTATGTGCGTGTGTGTCTGTGCCCATGTGTGTATAAGTGTGTGCGTATCTGTATGAGTATTGTTCGTTAAATGTATACGTGGACATCTGTGCTGGTATGTGTGTATGTACGTGTGGATGCGTGTGTGTGTGCGTGTATTGTGTGCGTATGATATGGCGGTGCCCCAGCATGGCCACAGCTCATTAGCTGAAACTGGAAAAATCAATCAAAAATCAAAATCATATCTCTGTG